>NC_070635.1:3642044-3808543 GCF_947347685.1 Pleuronectes platessa
AGACGTGTTATGAAATGTTATTATTTGTATTTAATCATCCAGAATTGCGTGTTCTTTCTAGTGTCCTCTGCTCTCTGCCTGCACAGTCTCTTTCTAAGTATTGTGTGATGACCTCTTCCCGGCCGATCCAACCACACACACACTGTAATGACACCTGACACTGATGTGATGAGGACGGACGTGTCCCAGCATCACTGCTCTCCCACTGCTGATCCTAACTGACCTTTTCTTTCCTCTCCTCTCTCCTCTCCTCTCCTTCCCCCCTGCACCCCCCCCCCTCTGTCCAGATGCAAGGTGTGCCGTCCCCCCCTCCTATCATCATCACCATCATCGCTCCCAGCCTCCCCACTCCTTCCACGCTCCCTCCTACGACCGTCCTGCCCAAGACCGTCCCTCTTTCGACCGTCCCTCCTTCGACCGCCCCGTCTACGACCGCCCTTCCTTCGACCGTCCCTCCCACAACCGCCCCTTGCAAGAGCGCTCCATCTACGAGCGACCCCCCGCACGAGCGTCCGCCCCAGGACCGCTGGAACCCCCGTATCCGTGTGACCCCTGGAAATCAGTTCTACATGTTGGACCAGGAGGAGGTACTGCACCCCCACACACCGGGAACACACTGAGACTGGTGCTGCTCTTGCAGGAGAGGTTGCAGATACAAATATTAGAGAATCACACTGAGTATCACATGGACCTTAAAAGAGCATTTATCACATGAGCATGAAATAGGCACATTTGTATTTTGCAAGCACTTCACATGTCTCTTTGGGGTCAAACAGGTTGAAGGAGTTCTGAACATGTTCTGACACAGTGACTGAGTCTTTGTGCTGCTTAGAGAAATCCCTCGTTTCAGCTAATACGTGTTTTATAAGAAAGAGATCAGAGCGAGTGAAGTAACCAGAGTCTGTCCCAGATGCTCAAGCTTCCCCTGGATCACTGTCGCCTGAGGCCGACTCTTTTCAGGGTTCATTTCAAGAGCCAGTGTCAAGTCGGCAGGAAGCTGGAAACTTTAGTTAACTGGATCCAAACTGTGTCACTTTGACCTCAGCAGAGAAAATCCTCTCAAAGTGGGAGACGTGGGGTTATTTGCATTCAACCTGAGTGATCCTGTCAACAAACAGTTACACAAAGTGACAGGAACTGAGGACAACATGCAACTGGCTATAGGCACAAATGAAATCATGCATCAATCATAATTATTATGTTTATTGTTTCTTTCAAGGTTAAAGACTGATTCTTGCCCCTGAACATCTAAAATAACATTCCTGTGCACAAAACACAATATTGACCTTCTATTAATCCATCTATAGTGTTGTTATTATTTGTTATCATACTGTGTTATACATGTTGACAATTAAATAAAAAATAATTATCGTTAGGATTTTATCACCCAGCCATATTACTGTGTATTGTGGTGTATATGTTAACACTTCAATTTATGATCCCCCTATTTAGCAGTTTATAAATATGGAATAAAAGACTAAAGAACTAATCTTACACAGTTGTAAGATTGAAGTATTTACCAGTTACAAAAACCACACATGACTGGAGGCTGGTCTCCAAAACTCATAAATAGTGATTTAATATTAAAACCCAGTTGTGACCACATGAAATGTGTCTTAGTGGGAAAACAAGTTGACGAATACAGAGGAGTGTTCATAGACTGTATTGTAGTGTGTATTAAAAATACTCAAAATGCATTAAGATCCTCTAATAACTACATCATAGCTCATTATAAACCATTTAATATTTCATATCTAATAATTGCTACAGAACACTCTGTATCATATCAGCTGTTTGTGGAGAAATTGACCAATCCCTCCTTCTTAAGAATATACCTGACACCACTTGTTTGAATCAGGTCTGATGGTTTTGATTAATCGATGCTTGGATGGTACGGCTGGTGAAGAGGAGCTCATGTTGCTCTTCAGGCCAGGAGAGGACACTGTTCTTCTACTTTCCTTCCACCTCTGCTTTGCACTTTCTACTCACAAGAACACCCAGTTTACGGCGAGCCTGCTTTATGATTTATGACACCACTTATGACACCGTACCGGTAATGGAGCCCGAGCCTGGTGTGATCTATAGGTCGCCTCCCAGGACTCTGCTGGCATCATGAGAACCAGACCACAGACGCTGGTTTGGTTTTTTAATTTGGTCGAAAGCCACAAAAAACTTTGAAACATCAGCAGTTTGCAGGAAAACAGTGAAGCAGCTTTTAGCTTTGTTGTGTTTTATTGTGATGTGCCTCTCTGTTTGTACTAATGTATGTACTCTGGGTATTAAACAGTGTGTATTACTGTATTGCACAATAATCCAGTCCTGCACCGAGGCCTGTTGTTATGTTCTAGGAAGCTGGCACGTCAGTAAAGTCATCAATCCTTATGTGGCCCCGTCAAAGCGTGCGGGTGGCGACTTCACTGTAGTGTGTGTGTCTGTGTGTGTGTGTGTGTGTGTATGTGTGTGTGTGTGTGTGCACGGCAGCCAATAGTATTTCAATGGTTCCTCACTCAGAGGGATAGAGTGCGCTGAGATCATGATAAGAGACCTGTGCTGCTCTGGAGGGATTGAATGGAGAGCCCGGGTTCAGTCCTCCTCAGCCCGATCCCTGTCTAATTGTGCCAATAGGGCGGCAGCTGCCAGTGGATGGGAGGCGGGGCTGAGGTGCTGGTATCCGTCACCTCGGCAGCGGCGTTAAATATTCATGCCTGTCACTCTCCTCATGCAGAACGGGCGTCTCGCTTCTCTTTTCTCTTTCACTCACACACTCATCCATTTATTTCCATTCGTTTTAGATGTCTCGCCAAAATAAAGGTTGGGTTAGAGCAGGGCCTGGTTGTTTTTCCTCTCACACACCTCTCAACTCTCATCCCTCTGTTTTTCTGTTTGCTCTCATGCCCGGCGTCCGACCCTCAGCATCCAGTCCCTGCTCTCCAGCGTGTCCTTGCTCTCCTCCGGGCTCGTTCCTCGTTGTAATTTACCGCATAAATCGTTCACTGTGACCCTTTTTTCCCCTCCTCCTCTCTCTCCCTCTGTTCCCTCCATCTCTCACCTCTCTTTATACAGTGCATCTGTTCCATCTCTTTTTCTCTCCCCCTCATACTTCTCACGCCCACCCTCCCTGCGTCTGTCTCCACTGCCACACTTCCCCTTTCCCTTCATCCCTCTCCATCTTTCTTGCCCTCCTACACAGGTTCTCACCCTCCATGCCCTCACCCTTCCACCTGTCCCTCCGCTCCCCCCCTCGCTCTGGGGGGGGGGGGGGGGGACTGGCAGGCGTCTCTGGCTCTCCTGCAGGCCACCTGTCTCTGTTCTCCTCACAGCTCCATTCACTTGCCGCTCTGTTTGTCTGCTCGTTTGTTTCCCCGTTGTTTCATGAGTGGCAGCCATCAGAAGGGTGCAGGGGGGAGGGGGGGGGGGGTCCTCCTGGAGAAATGAGGTGTCACTTTGGGGAATGAGGTTGTTGTGTGTAAAAAATGTGTGTTAATCCTGCGCCCTTGTAGCTCTGGACTCTGACGTGTTGGTCCCATTGAACTGTTTCCTGGTGATGCAGGACACCCCCACTGGCACGTCAACAATGTTGCCTCGTTTTAATTGACTGGGATTTTTGGTTCCCAGAATCTGTTTATTAACTCTGCTATGGAGGTGTTGTGTTTGACCACTGTCAGTCTGTGTTCGTCAGCAGCATTAATACAAAATTATTGAACAGATTTCTCTGAAACTTGGTTGAAGGATGGGACGTAACACATTTATGTGGTTTTAAATTGGATATAGACCCGATTTGTACTGTAGAACTATAGACCAGTACTTGGGTTAGACACGTGAAAACCTGAGGGGTCGTATCATTGATTAGTTTCCTGGGCATATTAGCTGAATTAGTTCTGGGCAAATATTGTTTTTAATAATCTGTTAGATCCTCATCTGTGAGAGTTCTATCACATTTCCATCAATCGATCTATCTGCAGTCTGCTCTGCCTCCTTCTGTCCTGCAGGGGGAGGAAGAGGGCCGGCAGTGACGGCTGCCTGACATCCTCTTCACCTCCTCCTCCTCCTCCTCCTCCTCTTCCTCTTCTTCTCAGCTCAAATTAATCTGAGGCGACAGAGTTTCATATACCACTGCCATGCACCAGTGCCCTGTCCCCTGAGTCATGTGTCCAGGCTGCCGTCCCCCAACTGTGCCAGTATTACGCAAGAAGATACCGACAGGGGGCGGGGGGGGGGTCACAGGAATTGTTTAGCCTACAAGTGTCTGCTGGGAAATATCATCTCCACAGACGTAGCACTGCAGTAATACAAAATGAAAAAGATATCAGTGCATTTCTCATTTCTTGGTTAAAGTGTCGTTCTCCTCCTGCACAGTGTGATGATAGCACGAGCTGCTCTGCAACCCCCCCCCCCCCCCCCCCCCCCACACGCTGCTTCATCATCCTGCATCTGCTGTTGTCCCAGTGCATGAAGTGACACAGAGGGGGGGGGGGGGGGCAGCATGTTTGCTTGTGACCCTGGAGAACACACTCAGGTGGGAGGTAGAGGGATTAATTATGGAATGAATGTGGGTGGGCAGGGAGTCGCTGGAGAGAAAGGTTGATTGTTCCAGAGCGACGCTGACCCGAGGCTCCTGAGGCCACTTTAACAAAGTCTCTGCTATTTCAGTGACGATTACCTGCGATTTCAATAGAAAATCGTCCCTCACTCAAAAAACAAAACATTTCTCAAAAGGTCATCTTGTACAAACAAGGGGTTTAAATGGCTTTTAACTCGGCGGATTTGATTAATTTGTCCGTCCCCGTGCTTCGCGTGCAGGTTTGTCCTCCTCCTGAACACCTCGGAGGCTCCGGGAGAGAAAGCTGAAGACGAGGCCTAATTTGTCTCCTGCCAACTTACAGGGAGCAACTGCCAGATCTCAGTGACCTTAAAAGAAATCTGCTGCCATTTATCATTTTTATTGAGAAGAACTGCGCTTGGCCACGTCTCTCTCTCTCCCTCAGTGGGATGTGAACCCTTAAGAGTGTTTTGAACTTTTCTAATGCACTTAGCATCTACACAGATACGGAGGAAACCAACCGAGCTATCATTTATATTTAAAGTGTTTATTTGAAGGACTTATTGAGTTAGCAGAACAGTGATGAAGCCAAATAGCGGCTCCTCGCTGTGCATGTCTCCAGGTAAACGTTTTTGTCGACTTTCTCTCGCTTTCTTTGCCTGTGCTTACTCAGGTTTCACTAGGATATTATATAACAGATAATATATATAGATATTATATGACATAACTCAATATTTGCATTACTCCATGGTGTGTTTACTGTGCTTGAATGGTGTATGTTTGTAGTTCTGTGGCTAACACTGAAGCTCAGGAGGAGGAGGAACATCTGTCCGTGAGAGGACGTCACTGGTCTGAAGGACAAATCGTGCTTTTGGCCACTTCAGCCTCCTATCGTGATGTACGGGACCCTGTGTGTGTGTGTGTGTGTGTGTGTGTTTGTGTGTCTGTGTGCACTTTTTTACGAGGACCAGTCTGTGTTGGTTGGAGGACGTTTCAAGTTTTCATCAGGGTCAGGTGAAGGTGCTCTCATCGGACATTAGTCAATGAGGTTGTCCCCAGGAGGGTAGAGAAACAACCTCTCTGTGTGTGTGTGTGTGTGTGTTACAAACCCAGCAGTATATATTCGGTTACGGCCCTGTGCAGAAATCCCACATTACACAGACTCTTCCTCACATCTCTCACTTTTTATCCTTGTTCTTCACACAGATATGTACTTTATACTTTCTTATTGTCTCTTTCGATCTCTTCTGAAACACACACACACACACACACACACACACACACACACACTCACACACTGATACTCAGCGTCCCGCCATACCCCCCCCCCTCACCGCTGGGCCTGATGAAGCAGTAGTGACATAATGGGCTCGCCAGCCTGCAGCATCGCTCATCACAGCCTGCCAAGCTGAACAAAAACAGCCTCCTCCTTCCTCCTTCCTCCTCCTCCTCCTCCTCCTCAGATCAATGGCACTGCCTTCCCTCCTCCTCCTCCTCCTCCCGTCCGTCCCCTGCCGCCACCACCTCTTCCGCCCTGCCTCCACCCCCCCCCCCCCCAACTCATCTACAAGTTACTCCCCTTAGACATGTGAGAGAATGAAGTTTGACCAACTCCAGATAATCATCAAGAACTTGTTCATATAAGCTAAAACTCTGCTTTAATCATAAGAGACACAACGTCAGACATCACATCTTCTCTATGTTCCCCAAGTATTGGTCATGATTATATTTGGTTCACACATCCGAAGCTCGAAGTTTAACATCATGTGTAATAACAGACGGAGAAGATCTGGCTCCCCTGGCTACACTGCAGCATCAGTTGATAATACGTTTAATTTAAAATCTGAAATCACGAGAGGCCGCGCCGTGCTTTCAATCAGCAAGAGAAGAGTTTCAGAAAACCTGGATGTTTACCAACTTTCCACAGTTTATAGTTCATTGAGCACACAACGTATTTATCGACTCAGCCAATATGTGTCTCACACACAGACACGTTGGTATCTGCATATCAATTTACCGTTATGCGTCAATATGAAAACTTATTTTACCGATTGAAAGATTTGCACTTAACTTTTCAATTATAAATAAGCTCAGGTCCCACACGTGTTTGCATTTTCTTTATCTAGAACAAAGCGTTTAGGCTAAACTTTAAAATATCTGGCAGAAACTCTTTACTCCTCAATATCTGTCACAGCATCAGCCCCAGAAAAATCCATATGGCTCGGGTTCCACTGTGCACTAAATCAAAACGCTCCTTAGTCTGTTCCTGTTCCCACTCACTCTGTTATGTCACATCTCCAGCTGCAGACCCCCGCAACATCTGACCAATCAAATCCTGCCACACGCAGAGTAAAAATAGCCTCCAGGTGTGTTTCCCCCCCCCCCCCCCCTCTTACTGGAAGCAGTGGTGGGAAGCCATTGAAGTGCCAGGGTGGTGAAGAAAGGTATTCTGGGTGTTTTTTTTCCATGAGTCAAGATGTCAGTGATGAATTGCACCGGGCGGAGGGGAGAGAGAGAGAGCGAGTGGGTTCGTTCTTGTTCAAGTTGATGTGATTGAGGGAAATTAGCATATTTAGTTTCCTGTAATTGAGATGACGAGTCAAGAGTTTATTCTAAAGTCCTGTTTCCTAAAAAGGACAGAGTGTAGGTTGTTGATCTGTATTAAGGAGACACAAACACATGCCTCGGGTTTTCCAGTAACCTTCTCTCCACTGGCGTCTGTGGATGAGAGTGACCAGGCCCATTTGTCTCCTCTGGATCCCATGGAAACAGCTAGGGATGTGGGCGGAGAGAGAAGCATCACTTTAACCCCGGCAGAGAAAATCACCGCTACCCCTTCAATAAGCGACAGAACCATTCAGAGATATCACCTGAGCTCGATACTCCTCCGCACTCTCCTCACTGCTTCTCCTTTTTCACGGAGCCCGAGCTGCAGCGGTGCATCGCTCAGACGTTATGAAACACGGCTTTGCTCATTATGCATATTTAGAAACGCGATCAAGCTGCAGCGGTGACTTTATTTTTGCGTTTGCCGATCGGCGAGGAGTTGGCTGAATGTGAGGTTAACTCGGGTTTATGGTTACTCATCGGCACTTAAGTATATTCGATTAGTTAAACAGGGAATTAGAGGAGAGCTCTCTGCTCTGACAAGACTTGGATTGAAATGGAGGCAGGATGCACGAAGCGGGAAATCATTTAGATTGAAGTTAATGGGTTTTATTTCTAGTCTAAGTAAGTCACTGGTATGAATAAATATATGTTTATGTTGCTTAAACCATGGGAGCTATAATTTGTAGACATATCTCAGTGTGTTTTAATATTTTAAGCACTTCTTAATGACAGTATTGTAATCTTTAACAGCAGTTTATTATCTCGTAGTAAATCTTTAATTCACTGGTTTAGCCGATGCACAGCTTCCTGTTGTGTTATTTAAAGAACAAACACAAACAGCTGTGGAGCATCAATAGATTTTCCAGGAGACTTTTCTCTGCAGTTTTCAATGTGGAGAGGTAATAAAAAATGATTGTCACATCACAGTGTTTCCATATTGCAGCTCCGACTTGAATCAGTTTTTTTTTAGGGCGGGCAGCTGTTCGCTCACTCGTTCAACCATCAACCATCTTGGAGCTCAAGTCTGTCCAGTAACTTCACACATGTGGCTGCAGCCTTCTGTGGCAGTTAAAGGGATAAAAGCAGGAAAAGCACTGGAAATATTATCTCAATATTTCCTCTAAGGAGGTTTTCTGCCATGACCATGTGCTCGTTTGTTAGTTGTGTTGTTATTTAAGTTTTTCAGTAGTATTATGTAAAAAAATACTGAATGCAATTCTATGAAACTCGGAGTTTGCAAATCTGGTTAAAGAGGCAGGTCCAGCGTTTTCTTTTTGTCTCTTTCTCTAACATAGATTAAGTGTTATTCTTCTATTTCACCAGGGAATAAGTCCTGGATCTTGATTTAATGAATCCAGCATTTTATGAGTTTGTACAATTTGCTGCAGATCCACATAAAAATCTAGCGGTTTCAAATGTGGGGTCACAAGGAGACTGTTGGGCCTGTTGTCCGGAGACAAGCGCTCTATACTGATGTGCAAACTAGCAGGAAGGCATTAAATGACCTGCTTCTCCTGCTGTGACATGTCACAATGTCTGCTGTGAAAAGGTATTTGTACTTGCAAACATGTATTTCATTCTGTTCACTAGTTTTTTTGTTATGAACTCAAGTGCTGATCCAGTGGAGATTCTGACCTGTTGGTGGCGCTAGATGAAACACCTGAAGCCACATTTTATTACGATAACAAAAAAAAACAATTGTGATATTTCACTCCCTTCCCTAAAAAGGCTGGAGCAACTTAACTGGAGTGAGCGAGGAAAAACTTGATTTGATGCGATAACTCCTGCTTCAGTTATCGCCCCAGCAAGAGGAGAGCTCAGTAAGTGAAGATGGTGTATAGGCTCCGTGCATTCTCACAGTGGACTCATAAAGAATGGATGCTGTGCAATATATTCTTCATCAACGACCTTGTTCTGTAATTTCCTCACAAGGAGCAGTAGTGAGCCCCGGGACGGAGCCGCAGTTCAATGTGGTTTAGTGCACTTTGGTTTCACCGGCAGCAAAGTGGAGAGTAATCATGTGTACGACATGTTTACCGTGCGTGTTCCTGATTAAGTTTGATCAAGAGACTCGTGGAAACATGATGCTGTGATGTGAAGCATCTTCTGCTCGGCTGCTCTAACTCGATTATGGCAGCAGAGACGTGTGTGTTTGTCTGTGTGTGTGTGTGCATGTGTGTGTGTGTGTGTGTGTGTGTGTGTGTGTGTGTGCATGTGCCAGATGCTATAAGGCTGTAGCGTGGCAGTGGAGAATCTTAGTAGCTTGAAGTGGAGCAGTGTCCGCATGAAATTTTAATGTGCCCCCGCTTTGTCACACAAGCACACATACCAAATAGTAGTTTTTGGTACACGCTCAAAGATGGAGGCATCACACACACACACACACACACACACACACACAGACACACATCTGACTGTCTTTCATCTCAACAGAGCTCCTTCAGGGTGAGTGGCACTCGGCCGCCTCGTGGTACGTGTGGCTCAGTGTGACCTGCCAGTGTCCTTCACTGTTGTTGGCTTTACCCCAACCACCACCCCCCCCACCACTACCACCACCACCCCCTTCCCCCACCACCACCCCCCCGGGCTGCACTGTCCTGCAGCGCTCTCTCTGCATTCAGTAGCACCAGTGACACCGGCTCACTGTGTTCACACCAGATCTCTTGTGTCCGACACATGAAAAAAGCACCGCAACACGACAACAACCAAGCGAGGGGCTGTGCTGGTGTCTTGTTGAGGTTGTGTCAGGGCGGATGTGTAGAGGACAGACTCCTGCAGTCCCCTCCCAGAGGACCACACCCACCGCACTGTGCTCACACTCATTCATCCTCCTGCTCACTTTGGTGCAGAGGGACACAAACTCAAACTCCAAAACACATTTATTACACACAGTCATTTGTGACTTTGCTGGCTACACCTGTAAAAATCCAATGCAATCCGATAAAGTCGTAAATCCTACTTTTACCAATCTGATGATCGGGGTATTTTTTTTTAAAACCCTTTGGAGTCTACAAATAACATGATGTGTCTTGTATATATTTTTTTTTATGTGGCTATAATATGTCAAAGTGAAATATTGTTTTCTGGTTAAAAAGGTGAATAAAGACTCCAAACATGGGCAAAGTAAATATCTTAAAGTTAAAAACCTTCCCAATCACTGTCATACACATATGATTTAATTAACACCAATTGGAAAGATGGCTGAACTCTTATTGGTTTCCAGTTGCTCTGCATTGGATAATCCTAATAAATTAGTTAATTATAACACAGATCTGTCTGCATAGAATCCATTAACATGCCTGCAGAGAGAAAAATCCTGTACAATAGAAACATCTCAGTGTTCAGACATAAAGGAGGAAGCTGACAACACGTCAAGGTCACTACACATTCTAAAGAAGAGGCGTCCACACCTCAGGTCAGACATGTGAGAGACATAACTTTGCTCAGGCGTTAATATTTAAGATGTGAAAAGATGTTTTTGACAAGAATTCTCTCCATTCTAAGCTGTTGAAAGGTAGAGTGTAGCAGAGCTGTAGTGATGGATGGCAAAAGGATTCTATAGTTACACCTAATGAATTAATAAATGTATTATCACTTTATAAAATTGTTACGACTAAGGTCATTTGAAGAAGACAAATCCACCTTTTAGCTCCGTTTTCTTTTCTCCACCATTTCCTGAGGAAAACATCTGGATCTCTGGATTGAGACTTTGTTCACTGTCACGTCTGTTAGAGGAAACCAGCTGAGCTCAGACCTGACAGGCAATCGTGTCCAAACCCGACCTGAGCCTGATGTGTTCCCCCGCCTGATGTGTTCACAGGCACATGCAGCAAAGAGAGCCAAGCTAATGTCACCAGACCCAAACCAAACAGTTTCATGGCTGCATGCAGTCGTTTTTATCTGCATCCAGGGTTGATGAGAGTGAAGCTATCAGGGCCACCAAACCAAAAAAGGACCCAGAAAAGCCAAACAGTCACCAAAGAGCAGAGCGGAGCTGCAGCCGGGTGATAATCCTCCGCCTGCTTATCACAGTCGATCCTTTATTTTACAAACTAATCCTCGTGGAGCTGCAGAGTTTTTAAGGATTCAGTGGAAACTCTTCACAGTGCTGTGTATTCATCACAGATATTTGAAAATAGAAACTCTGCTGTGTATTTCTGGGAGGAATTGAAGTGTGATGCAAACAAATACTAGCTAACGATTGATAGGTGTGTACTTCTCAGTCTACTCTGTGTTCTCTGGACCGGGGTGTCTGATTGGAGCAGCACATTCTCCCCTCTGTTTTCCCTCATGCCTCGTTTTTATGAATTCGGGGACTGTGGGGCCAAATGTGAAAGACGTTTTTATTTTTTCCTATATATAGATTTTTTTCTTTTCTTTCAGTTCTTCTACATCAAAAAAAATGCAACAACTGCTGTGGAGGGTGATAAAGTTTTTGAATTCTTCCTTCGCCTGTTCCCAGAAAAAACATGTTTTTTACTTTTGTTGCATGATGTGTTCAGACTTTAAGGAATATGATGTAACTGTGTCTCCACAACGAGCTTTAACACGCTTAAACACTTGGTTGCTTTGGTAGCTGCTCTCTCCTTTATAACATTTTATTCTTGATTTGTTTCTGCTGGTGTTTTAATGAACTGTTTAATAATAATATAACCAAAGATTAATTCAACCCCAACTGATTTCCTCAACCGGTTCAATAGCTTTATTCATTAAGCTCAACGTGAACAAAGTGCTTCCTCTACTCCAACAGAGAGAAGGACAAAGAGTTCACATCTGCATTTGTGTGTTTGTGTGCAGGGTGCAGTGAGTGTGTGTTTGTGTACAGGGTGCAGTGAATGTGTGTTTTTTTTGTGTATTGACCTTGTGCTCTCCTTTTTTTGCAGGTTCACCCTTTGCTGATGCGCGAGAGGCGCTCAGAGTCTCACAGGAACAAGCTGCTGCGGCGGACAGTCAGCGTTCCTGTTGAGGGACGGCCCCATCCCGAGATGGGTGAGCAGAAACACCTCTTATATCCGGCTTTAACAACACTTGCATCAACGTCCATCCCTCCATCCCTCCATCCCTCAATCCCTCCATCCCTCTATCCATTATCTTTACTGCTCGTCCTCTTGAGGGTTACGGAGGGCGATGGAACCCAATAGCTGATATTGGGTGAGAGGCGGGGAACGTCCTGGACAGGTCGCCAGTATATCACTTCATTCACACCTCCAGTTACTTTAGTGTCTCCAGTTACTCTGCATGTCTTTGGACTGTGGAAAGCAGGAGAACAGACACGTGGAGAACATGCGAACTCCACACAGAAAGACTCCGGCTGGATCCTGATTGGAACCAGGAACCTTCTTTCAATCAAAATCCAATCTACTGTTATTTGCGGTTCATCTCACTTTTATAGAAATTAAAGTGGAATCAAATTCTATTGCGTAAAAGAGACATATTTGGCTCATATTCAGGTTCATAATCTTGAAACACATCACTTTCCTCAAACTGTCCGATGCTGCTGCTCCTCTTTTCAGCCTCTGTCTCAAACCCTGGGGTGCAGCTCCTGTCTCTTTAAGGGTACCCCTTCCTTTAATGCTGGTTCACTCTGTTGTGATTGGTCAACCGCTTCCAGTGCATGTAGGGAAATGTCGACCTCTTCCCTTGCTTTTCCTGTTGTTTTAAGAGGGCGTGCCGGACTAGTTGCTATCGGCTGAATTTTGGGGGGCATCATCATAACCAGGAGGTATGGGCTGAGCTACTGACAAGGTGTCAATTAGGAGCTTCAGGAGCTTCAGGGGCTCCAGGAACAGATCTTCTGGTGCAGGAGAGGAGACGCTGGGCTTTCTAGCTTTGCAGACCTGTATGACTCACTAGAGGAAACAAAAATTGAAAAAAATCCCATTATATATCTCCTTTAAAGAACACAGTCCCATTCTTTTCAAATCACCACATGTCCAGTTTGGCAGGTAATGGTCTGTCCTCCACTGGCCCTGGAGAGACCCGCTCCGTTCTGACCCAGATCCGGGGAAATGTTTTCCAAAAGTTCAGACGCAGCTAATATGAGGTTTCAGCAGTCTGAGTGGGTTATCTGCCAAAGTTTTAAGATAAACTTTCCTCTTAATGTTCATCCAGGCGCCGTTTCCTTTTCTAAACTGCAGTCGAGGGACAGTAACAAAAGGAGCGACTTGTGCTAAATAAACTTGTCACTTCAGATAATAATGACAAACCCAGGCTGCTGGAGTCGTGTGTTCACTTCTACTGGAGTTTAAAATGATGAAAAGGGACCTGAGGATGATTCCAACAAACAAAATCTCCCTAAAGTTCAACCTCTCTTCTCGTCCATGTTCATTTACAGAGACATAATCATTTCTTCAGGTTGGCGTGCTCTCATGAAGCCGCACGGCAGTGACAGTGATGTAAGACTCTTTGAGCCATTACTCTCTTTGTTGTGAGCATCTGAGCCGAGATAAGAGATCCACGTCTGGTCCGAGCTCCAGGCAGCGGTTTTCTCTGCACCGGAGTTTTGTCAAATTGAGCAATTTATCTGTTTTCTTGCTTTGAAATGAAATTCACGCACCGGTACTTTAATAATCTTTTTTAAGTTGTCTCTTAATTTCTTCCTCAGTTGATTTAGAGGTCTCGACTTCCTCCCTGTCTCTGCTCTAACGCTGCTCTGTTGTATAAACCTCTCCTCAGCCTCCGTGAAGCTGACCCTGTGTTTCGCTGCCTCCCTCTGTTTGTTTTGTCTGTCTCCGTCCCTCTGGGCCCTCTACAAATGTCCCGCTCAGTCTCCCCCTCTTCCTCCTTCCTCCACCTCCCCGTCTCACTCAGCTATTTTAAGGGCTTCCCTTGCGACGTCCTCCGGCTCTGAGTCGGCGCCGCTGCCACCTCTGTGCTTCCCCGAACCGTTGTGCTGATTCAACTGGATTTCCCCAAGTTTTTCTTATGAGTGGCTCTCTGACCTCTCGGCAGTCGAGCCCTGACAGTGTGCTGACAGGGCGGTGTCAGTTCATATTGCCCATGCGTAAGCGCACTTTAAAACACATTCACATATGCTCCGCCGCAGGCCCTGGTGCTCCGACACCATTATGGACCATCTGCGGTGCCCACGCCCGAAGAGCCAGAAGAGATTAACGAGCCCGGGGGCAATTAGTAATTATTAGATCAACAAAAAAAGCGAGTGGAGGTTGTCGTGAGGCCACAGTTAGAGACTCTGTCTGCAGGGAGCCTCGTGACCTATTTTAGAAAAACCCCTGACACATAACACGGAGCTGGTGGAGGTTCAATGACGATACTAATGAACTGGGAGGGATTCAGTGTGCATCCAAGATTGTTGAGTCATAAGAAAATAGATTGTGTAATATGTTTGTTTTGAAGTTAAATGGGAAACTTTTGGACTTTGTCACACATTTTATGCGTAATTAATAATTTAATAAATGATATGAACCAGTTCTTGATGCCCTTAATGTTAAAGACGTAATTTACTTTATTTCCAACGATTAGATTAAGACTGAGACCTCCTCACTCCCTTTACACTCAAAGGATAAATAACCAAGCAGCATTTTTTTTAAAGTTAAAGGACTTAAAGGACCAGTGTGTAGGATTTAGTGACACCTACCTGTGAGGTTACAGATTGCAACCAGTTGAACACCTCTCCTCTTTCAGGGAAACTCTCCAGAGCCGTGTTTGGTTTCATCTGTTCTGAGCAATTGTAGAAACGTGGCAGCGCAACATGAAAACATTTCTGTGAGCTTATTCAAAACGAACAAAAACACACTTCTGAATTCTAGATGATTTTAAACCGATTAAACCATAATAGTTTATCCCATCCCTGCCAATAGATGTTGTGTAATCACCCAGCTCCTTTAAACCCTTAAACCGCAGCTGCTGCCAAACACCCCATCCTTTCACTTGTGATTTGTGAAAACACTAATAACTCACCCTTGATTCATTATTCACCAGCCGGGTTGAAGCCTCCAGTTTTTTCACTTGATAGTGATGAGTGGAGACGTTTGACAGCAGTCGCAGCTGGAGGCCCGATGTGGTGACACTCAGATGAAAAGATACCGGGCTCAGCTGCTGATCGGTGGTTAGCGGAGCACTCAGAGCCGTGAGAGGATTTTTGGCGCCGTCACAACACGAATCAGACGACACGGACGCATTTTCGCTCTTTCCTTCGCAACTGTTTATCTTTTTAAATGTTCCGCAAAATATTTTAAAGTCGAGGAGGTAATTAACCTATAATGAAGACATTAATTTTGCCGGATAATTACGGTTGCAGCGTAAGCATTCTATGCAAATACGGGGCTTAATTAACATTTAATGATTGTGTCAGGGGAAAATTACTTCTCTTAACTAGACAAAAAATTTTTTGACTCTGTTTGTTTTATGTTTGGTTCCAAACTACGGATGAATTATTATATCACTGTACCAAAGGAGAACTTTATAGTTTTTTTGTATGTATTTGTACTTTTGACACCGGCAACAACAACTGATTCTTCACCTACCTTTAAACCACGAGGTGAAATGCTCTTTGTGCAGCAGCGGTGATGCAGCTTCGGGGTTCTGTGGACCGGGTCCTGCAGCAGCTCACTTACAAAGTTTGAGAAAGAAAAGCTGCAACCTGCCTCAGCACAGACTGAACAAACAGCTCGTTCCAAACAGGCAGCTTCAGATGAGACACTGCAGTAGTTCCGTGACATTGTTTTGTTAAACTCTGTGCTTTGTGTAGATATCCCCAAAATGTTGTTTGCAGAAAATGCATTCTGCAGAATATTTTGCAGTGCAGCTATAGGAAATACAAAAGACAGTAATGTTCACTTATTCCTTAATTGGTAAAATGTCCGACCGACAGTTTAGAGCTAATTTCCAAAGCCATTCGAGATGTGAAGCCGTCTTTGCCTCGTTGGATTAAGCTGTAGCTCGACACGCAGCAGGCGAACCAAAAGAAAAACATTCACGTTCTCCCTCCTCTCTCTCATTAACCTCCACAAGATGCAATGCAATAATCCCCCCCCCCCCCGCCCATTAATGAATTTGGCCTTTTATGTTTTGTGTTCAAATTGTAAATTGACTTCATCTACGTCTGCTCTGTTGTTGAGAGAAATCTTATTATCTGAATGACTTCGCCGCGGGGACACGAGGGGAGGGGAAAAAAAAACACTACACAAAGCTGATTGGTTGTTAACTTCGGCTGAATAGTTTTTCAGCAACAGAGGTTTAAACACGCGGGCGACTTCTCCTCTGTTTGTCCTTGTGCTTCTCACTGATTCTTTTAGCCGCCTCAGCTCGGCAGACAATTGTGATAAAGCGGCTTCAGCTGAGCAATTGTTCCAGTGCCCTTTGCAAAGTGCGACCTTCATGCATAATCTTTTATTTTTTATTTTTTTTCAAACGTCTGCTCGTACAGTTTTTTCAGGTCTCATATAAATAATACAGCATCATTATCAGCATGAATCCCACGATTTTAAAACGTACTGCTCCTTCGTCGCCCCCCCCCCCCCCCCCCCCCCCACCCCACCCCACCGCTCTGCACTTAGTATTCCTCTCTCACCGCGCGACCTTTACCCCGCTTTTTACCTGCCACCGGCCCACTGCACTCAGGAACCTGTTCCCTCCCCGGAAAGAAGGGGGATGAAACACTGGCTCGGTAAATTAAAGCCAGAGGAGACAAATCAGCTCAGAGAAGGAGGTGCAAGACTTAACAGGGTTTGTTAGAGACGAGACAAGAGTCGTGTCTCATTCCAATCTGGTGTGGATTTGGACTTGAGCCTCTCGTCCACTCACAGACCAAAGTTACAAGTCACTAAAACAGAGATTTTTACATAATCCTGCCAAAGAATATCCATGTGTACTTGTAGAACCAAGACTGCCTCACAAATCTAAATATTTGGTTTTGCACCGGGTGTAAAAAGCGTGCATCATGAAAATCGAGTGATATCCTGCAGTAAAAAGTTATTTTCAGCCAGAATAAAGCTTTGTTCTGTTTTGAAAATTGACTCTTGTCTCGTAGCTGCAGCTTCTATTCTGAGATAAAGCCTCACAAACTGTTTACTCTGTCTGATACCCTCCTCTCCTTCATCCCTCCTGTAGCTGTTTTGGTCTCATTCATCTGTCGCCCCCCCCATCTCCTCTCATCTCTTCCCCCTGTTCTCCTGTCATCTCTCCTGCTCAGTGAAAGTGATAGAATCAGCATATTCCAACAATTAAATGTCTAAATTTGTTGTGATGTGATGATTAAGTGGAGAAAAAAAACAAAACATTTAATTTATCATGTTATTTTTTTACGTGTAAACATCCTAACCACGGTTGGATTATACAGAAGCAAACCATTAATGCACTATTCCATCCCACAAGGTCTAAATATTCCTCAGTGCTCATTATTCCACGTGGGTTGACAACAGCTACACCTCTGGATGCCAGGCTACAGGCCAATAGTTAATGCAACAACAGATGTACATCAATCAGCATTCATTTGCTGTTTGTTACACCTACCCACCGTCTAATCAGAGGAGTCTGTGCTCGGGATAACATCCATCACCCACAACATCATCTCCCTGTTATACATTCACACCGACAGCTTGGTTTGCATGGGAATCGCTCTAATTTATGATGATTTGCATTGTGTGACTTCACCTGAAGAGTTGTCTTCTCCAACCTGAGCCTTAATAATGCCAGTGGTGACCAGTTAAACCAGACATGCACTTGCAGCAGATTATGGGACTGTAGTAAAGTGAGTCTGGATTTTACTAAAGATGAATAGACTGAAAAAAGTTGGCGCCAAATTATGTGCAGGTTTTAGTTTTTGAAGGCCACTGGAGTCGACTGAACTTTTGTGCGGATTGTGCTTTGTTCCGTCCGTCTCCAGTTTTCCGTTTGTGAATATGGTGATGAAAACAGCAGAAGCAGATTAATTTGATGATGTGACAGAATAATTCGGGACACCATGTATTTTCTTCAGAGCGTCACGATGACAGCTCTGCAGGTTGTGCAGGTCTTTTCTATTCTCCCTGACTTGCATATTAAGTTCTAAAATATGTTCCATCATGTTTTTGTCTTTCGTATTTTTTACTATAAGCTCCAGTGGAAATTATGCTTTTTCTACCACCTCATGTGTTTCCCCTTTCTTCTTCCTCTGATGAACGTTTCTTCATTGGAATCTAATGGGAAATGAAACCACAAACACTTATTTACTTGCATTTTTTGTCTGTTTTCATATGATTGCATATATCGAGACTTAGCTGTGATGCTGCAGTTATTATCCTTTAAATCATGGACATTGATGTGCAGTCAATTTTACCCTCATCCAGCAAACTGCTCTTCCATCAACACCAGTAAGACGTGTCACCCTGAAGGGATCCAGCTGCTGTGGTTTAGTTGGATGATAATTATACTTTGATTTCAAACCTCAAAACATAATTGATTTTTTAAATGGTTCTGAAAAACGTTACAAAGGAAAAATTTGATTGGATTTAAGGCTGGATTCAAACTCGAAATTGTGTAGTTAAATAAAGACCAGTGTAGAGTTCATTTAGTGATGATAATGACAAAAGAAGCGTCTAAATGAACTTGCAGGGTGATGAAACCTTGTCCCTGGTCAAATTGAACCCCGCTCCTCCTCCTCCTCTTCCTCTTCCTCTTCCTCCTCCTCCTCCTCCTCCTCCTCCTCCTCCTCTTCCTCTTCCTGCAAAGCCTGGGCTTGTGTTTTTTGAGGAGATTTGCTGAATCATCCATCTGTCTTTGCCCGAGCTGTGACTGAATACAGAGTGTATGCTTCCATTGTGTTTCGGCTTTTGATGGACGTGGACTCAGAGGCCTCAAGGAAGTGAGTGCAGCACTTCTTGATGCTGCACGTCTGCTGGGCTGGAGCAACACTCACTCACAGACTATGTACAGATGCATCTTGAGTTCCCATCACTCAGTCCACTTTCGGTGCGGCCACATTCCGTCCTGTGCCACGTGTGAAGCCCCGCCCACTCAGCTGACGACCTCTGCAAGTTTCACACTGAACTCCAAAGTATTTATACTTCTTTGTGCATAGTGTTAGTTGAGTTGTCTGATTTTTCAAATGGGTAACATCTTATTAGAGCTGCACACGATGCGTTGATTCACTCGCCCCCTCCTGATCCACTCTCTCTCTCTATCTCTGCCTCGCACCGACACACAAACACATCTTTATAATCAGGCTGGTTAAAAACAACATCATTTGGTCTCTGGGAACAGAAATGACGTGCGTGTTTATTTGCATATTGAGTGGGAAGGAAGCTCTGATCTGATATATAATTTTTTGCATAAATGCTTTAAACATTGACACACCTCTAAAGACACTTATGAGTATGAGTTCTTTAAATATTGTTATATTAAAAAGGTTTTTTTGTGACAGTTGAGGATGTCGCACCTTGTACAGACTCTTAATTCCCAAAAGATAAGTTGTAATCAGTGAATATGAGCTATAGAAATAAAATTTGATTTATTGATTGAATGTGGTCACAGGAGATGTAAATTCTAAAAACCAGATGTGAAGAGATCAGCTTGGAGACGCCCAGATGTGACCCAGCGTCTGAAGAGGCCCTAAATAAATGCTTCCCTTGTTAAACTCTCACCAGTAGTGACTTGGACATGAAATTCCTCCTGTAGAAGAGCTTTGGTCTGTTCAAGTGGAAGTCCAGGTTTGCTGAGGAAAAAAAAAATAACACCACTTCACTAGATATATTTCTTCGCTATTGAAAGCTTGACTAAATAACTTTATTCAACACGGTAACAAAGGCTAAAGCTCAGAGTCGAACACAGTTCAGTGAGAACTGCAGGAAGCGGAGCTGCACATTCAAACATCCGCCAGTGGAGAGGATGCTCAGGTGGAGGAGAGATCCCGTCCTCCTCCGGTGTTTGGCTGGGAGGCTGCAGTCAGTCGGATGGATCGATATCAAGTTGGACGACGCGATAAGAAAATAATTCAGACCGACTTCCTCGCCACCTGGCTGACGATCACATCTCCTTCACTTCCCCTGCTGCAGATACTGCTGCTCGCTGAGCGACGTTATGCAAAGCGATATGTAAATGGGCTGATTGTATAACAGGAAAATGTCTTTCTGAATGATGGACCCCGTGGGTTGGTGTGATATAATGGACGGCTATGTTATGATACATTAACCACATGCACAAAGTGGGAAAAACAGAGAGGGAGAGAGAGCTAGTGGGAGCGAGCCTGGCGTGGTTTGAGTGACAGCCGGCCACCGCCTCGGCGTACACCAGGGTCCACGGCTCCCCGGCGCCGCGGCTCCAGGTGTGGCGGTCGGGTTTCGAACACACGGGCTGGCAGAGCGTCCTGTCGGCTGCGTGGTCCGTGGAGACGGCTTCTCGCTGCCACATGACGATGAGAGGAATCCAAGCTTCAGTGAAAGGTTCACTCACCGAGAGCGACTTCCTTCTGAAGTGATTGAAACCGATGCTTTGCAGTCCCGTCAGCTTGTTTGTTGTGCTCAGGATGGATGCACCATTAAGAGTAAAGCATCCGTGCATCTATCGGAGTGTTATATGCATCACATGTCATATGGATTCATTAGTTTTCTATAAATGCTCCAGGAAAGTGTCCCGGGTGGTTTTCTGAGCCGAGAGATTCTGACAGCACGACGTAAACTCATCTGTCTTCACAGCAGCTCGTTGGTCTGAACACCGGATGATCAATGAAGTGCTGATCATCTCCACAGGCGTTTCCCAACCAGGAGAACTCGTATCCCAGGGGACACCTCTTCAGATGCCAGGGGGAGCGTGGAACTCTCCGTGTAGGCCCATCTAATTTGAAAAAAAAGAAGAAAGTATAGCTCGGTTAAAAGAAGAAATCATAATATATCAGTGTGGGTTTGGGGGAAATCGACATAAATAAGATTACAAATGGATGTGAAGCCTCATCTCTGGGGTTCTATAAACTCACGACAGACAAGTTGAAGTCCCATTGGAGATTTTTTCTGTAATGCTTGTTTTGTATTGTTCCTCTTTGCGTGTTTGACGTGGGCAGGTGGGAAAAGATGGTGTGAAACTGGATCTAACAATGTTTGAATCACAGTCGGATGACAGGTGTGGGACTGTGTGCTTATGTTCACATGCACACAGTCCAGATGAGGCAGATTAGACTGATTTCTCATGTTCCTGCACCACTTTGCTGAGTGCAGTTTTGCCAGAAGGGATAAAAAATGACGACAAGATCCAAAAATCCAAGTTGTAATAAACCAAAATTATCCTCTAAATCGATTCGTCCTTATTTTCAGTTCCACCACTCGCTCCTATGTGACTTTCCAGTGGGCTTCAGACACACCTCCCTGTCTCCCTGACACTTTCAGACACATTGACAGACAGACGGTCACGTCGGCACTTACACAACATCAAACCACATCAACTCATCACAGTTATCCCCCGAGGTGGGTTATTTATTTATTCGGAAAGACTTGGCACATCGACATATGTTCTTCTGGGAAGTAAACTGCTTCGTGCAGATATTTAATGGGTTTCGACTCCTCCAGGACTCGAACCAGTCGGCTTCCAACACTCGCCAGCATCACCTCCAGTCATTTTCTCACTCTGTAGTTTTCCTAGTTTTGTTTGATTTCTGCTTTTTGCAAACACATGCTCGCCCGGCAGATGCCCGGCCCACCCAGTCTATTACCAACCCTGAGTTTCACAGCTCTTCAGGTGGAGCTCTGGGGTGAAGGGCACTACTTTTAAAATTTGTCTCCACGTATTTAAACGGGCAGAGTGAGTGTCATCTAAATCTGAGTGAGGGATCCAAAGGGCTCTGCGTTGAAAGAACGTGACGGGACAGAAACATAATGTTGTAGAGCCTCTTGAAAGACGCTGCCCCTCACTCCAGCAGGATAATTTCCACATTAGCATCAGGGTATTAATAGAATGAAGCAAAATGCAAAAATGTATAATATCTCGGGTGGAGCCTTGGGTACGGTACATCTGATAAAGCAATTTCCTGCTCTCATTAAGTGTTTCAGTGATGGGGTGTTGACCCGCTGGATATCATCTTATATTAAAGTCACCAGCCCTCTACCAACCACTTCCATGTTCAGACAGCCTTCTATCCAGGTCCTCTGAGGGGTAAGTGGGGTTTTATTAGTCCAGCTTTAAATCTAAAGGTTTCTTAAGGGTCAGGAGCTCAGGGGTGAAGTGATACTTGATTATTTGAATTTAGCTCCATTAAAACCCCCGAGTGGAGAGACGCCATCTGATCAGAGATCCAGAGGAGGATGTTGGCTGCCCAAGGAAAATGTACATAACTGGGTAAAGACAGACCAGTATCCTCCCATTGAAATATTATTCAGTAAGTAAGCACAACAATGGATCTCCACTCCCTCCCACTGTCAAGAAAAGGAGGCTAAAATATTTCTGAAAATAATGCTGCTTCAACGTCGTTTGGAGTCCGAGTAAGTCTCAGCCAATCAGGTAACTTACTGGATCAATAAACACAAACTTCAGCGTGATAAGAACAACCTAAGATAACAGAAACTGTCTTTAACTATCTCACCAGCCCGCCACCCGGGGGTGATCAAGTCGCGTTGGCTTCACTTTTGGGCAGCCATCACATCCTCCATCTTTATATTCAGTCTATGATACTCACCAAGTGTCATGGCAAGTAATTTGTGTTCATCCTCCAACATTAATATTTCTCCAGAATTTCCATGGCCTATCCATCCACGAGTTGTTGAGTTATTTGGACTCTGGATCTCCAGATCTCCAGTAAACTGAACTCTATGGACGACACAACACAACCAAACAAACACACAAACAAACAACCCTACACATAAAAAAAAAAAAAAAGAAGTGCCGCTCTAACCTTTAGCTTCCTGCCACCTCCCAGCGAACCATCAGCCACAGGCGTGAATCACGAACAGCTTCCTTTAACAGAACAAGGAAACCAAGGTGCAGCAGCCCTGACGGAGATGCAGGCGAGATGGAAACGTTCGCCTCGACAAAAGAGTATAAATAGACTTGGGGTGTATAGCGGTGGAGAAACGGAAAGGACAAGGTTATCAGCGTGACGGCGGCAGTGACTGTGCTGCTCAAAGGAGAAAGCTCATGAATGGAGACATCAGTGACTGAGAGATATTGTGAAGAAGGATATTAATTTGCACCCTTTTCACAGGATGAGTGGATTTCTCCTTTTTTATCATTTGTAATGGTGCATTAATGTGGAAGTCCACTGTGCCGCCGTTTAAAGTCTAAATCTCCAAAGTGCAGCTCACACTTCAGTTCAGAAGAATAATCATCTGGATTTCATGATAAAGTGTCTCTGAGACTAAGATTCATGATCTGACAAAAGACACAATGCATTGAAAACTTTATTTTTCTTTGTTTATCCATTTCAACATAATTTTTTGGCATTACAAGAAATACATTTACACCTACAATAACATCTATAAACACCCCCACCTCCACCGTATGATAATTATAAAACAGCAATGATAGGAGGCTTAATACTTTTTCAAAAGAAAAGAAGATGTAGGTCTGTTTTTCAGTCTTTAGTCTTTTTTATTTCTTTCTCAGATTTTTTTTATATAATTGTCTCTTTTTGTTCTTTGATTATTTCCATTATTTAAAGGTCACAAACGATGAGACATTAATCACCAACCTTGCCCTATGCAGATGTTGAATATGGAATTGATAATTTATGCCAAAAAAAAGCGAGAGAAAGATCAAATCAGCACAGATATTAGATTTTTTCCTTGCAGGTAAATCAACTTCTTAAATGCATTGTTCTTTATCAAACCAGATGTTTGCAGTCTGCAGAAATAGAACTGAACGGATTTAAATCTTTCAGAATGCTTTGCCATTATTCTTCCCTCATAATGCAGCCCGACACATCAAATAATATCAAACAAAAACACACGAGAGACGAGTATTTCCACCTGAGTTTTATTAATTTTAATTGTTGCCTTTAAGTCCTCACGTGTTTTTGCACCGTCACTCCAAGTGTTTGTCTCCACAACCTTTCGATCAACCACCTTCTCAAGTCTCTTCAGGTAATAGCTGCTCTTCCCCAATTTTTTTTTTTTTTTAGAAAACACTAAATCCTGCTGCACCTTCAAACTAATGGCCCTCAGCTTTTTTGGGGCTGAACTGTCTCTGTGAAGACTTTCCCCCTGATCCCTGAGATCAGGACGGAGGCGGCAGCGAGGTAACACCTGGCTCCTGAGGCCTCGTGGGCAGTTGTCTGACACCGTGTAAATCTCAGTCAGAGAAACGAGAGGAGAGAGCAGCTTCAGTTTGGTAGTTAGAGGAGGGTGTGGGCAGAGCTGGAACCAGATCAGACAATTTCACCTCAGGGTTGTTCACAGGAGTCGGGGGCTACAAGAAAGTGGAAGGCCCTTTTCTTATTCTTATCAAAATGTTGAGGGGGGGGGGGGGGGGGGGGGGGGAACAAACATGCATCCTCCAAACAGAGAGGGGTTTGCAAGATTACAGTAAATCCAACTGCGATGGCATTTCATCTCAAACTCGCCTCCAGATGTGCAAAGAATAAAAACGTTGATTGAAATCCAGATTTAGTGTAATTCAAAAGATTTTAAAAACAAAGACGTCAACTGTCATTTGTTCCTTGATTAGTATAAAAATAGCATTTAGCTTCGCCACAGACGATTCATCTGAGGGAAAGCAGAGGATGAACCAGTCGTTTAGGGAGTTGGGATCTTTGTGGTCGACCAAAGAACAAATTAAAAAACTGTGGAAGCTGCAGCCGAGTGCAGTCGGATCTCAATCACACATTTCTCAAGATCTCCCCTTGCACCTACTGATGTGTGATATTAGTCTGCGTCTGCCCTTCATTCTCTTCTCTGGTTATATGTGTGTGTCTTTGTGTGTGTGTGTGTGTGTGTGTGGAACCATTGGGCTTTTCAGTTTGTACTCAACAGCCTTTTAATTGAATATCTGCACACGACAGTGTAACGCAGCCTGGGAACAGAGAGGGAGAGACAGAGAGAGAGAGAGGATGTACAGAGAGGGAGGGAGGATGTAGAAAGAGCGAGGGAGGAGCCCTCAGAAGAAAGAAAATTAAAAATTAAAAGAGAGAGAGACGGAGAGAGAGAGGCAGAGAGAGAGAGAGAGGGGAGGATGGTGTTGTCAGGCCAACACCGGCTCTGTGTCTCACTGTCACTTCAAGGCTCAGTGATGTTCAATGCTGATGCACAGTCTTCTTTACCCAGGAGTGAGATGTGTGTGTGTGTGTGTGTGTGTGTGTGTAGGCGTGTGTGTGTATGTGCGTGTGTGTCACTCCTCAATGCACAAATGCAAGTTGAGTTCTCATTTCTGCAAACACCTTTTATCTAGTTTTCCATATGCGTTATGCATTCCACGTCAGTGTGTGTTTACCTGGTTGTACCTGGCAGCGCTGGGGCGTTAACGGAACTCTTTTAAATAGGCTCAGCTGTTATATCACAACACAGTACAGACAGTCTGTGCTGCGCAGAGTTCCTACCCCTTCCTATCTGTTCCTATATGTGTGTAGGTGGATGTGACAAAGCCAGCAATATGTTCACATTGTAATGCGGGCTAAACGTGCGTCAGTGCTCAGAGGGTGTCTGTGTGTGTGTGTGTGAGTGTGTGTGTGTGTGTGTGTGTGTCTTCATGAAGGCTCAAATACAAGAATGTCTTGTCGGTGCTTCACACTTTTTACCACAGAGATTCTTGGCGAGTTTCTTGTGCAGATAATAAACTTAATGACGTATTTAAGAGAGAACTGTGGCACTCGGAGCCAAGGCCTAAACATTTCAATTCTCTGGATCTGGATTTTTATCATTTGGATCTGTAGCAAATATCACACATTCATAAATATAATTTTTTTCTTTCATCGAGATCGTTATTCTCTGAGAAATCAACTGAAATGTCAAAAATCTGATGGAAAGTGATCAAATAGATAAAACATTACTGGAGCTGCCCCTTTGTCCCTTCCCAAAATGCAATGGGTCCCTCTCTGACCCATAATGCATCCTTCCACCGAGTTGCATTGAAACCCGATCAGTTTCTTTTAATCCTGCTCACAAACAAACAAACCTCCTCGGACGTGATAAAAGAAAGTCCAACAAAAACTCTCAAAGCTTCACAACTCGTCCAAACTGCACAGCTCTGTATCAGAACCCCCTGAGCCCATGAAATCTGTCCATTTCACACCGAACAATCAATCACATCACGTCTTCGGGTCTTTTAAAGATCACTTCCCACCAGGACGTGCCGCAGGTTCTTCTTGGCGCTGTCGGATCCGATGGTCTCGCTCGATTCCTTCCACATCCCTCCTGCCCGGCAGCACCGGCTCACAGAGGCACTGATGATTAACAAAATGACTTTGCAGTAGCTGGAGAGCAGGGAAGGAAACAAGCCCTGCAGAGATGTGTTTGTGTGGGCGGTCGCTGGCTGTATTCTAAAGGTTCAAAATGTGGGCTTTTATTTGGACGTGCTCGGATTCGAAGCTGCAGAACAGCAGCGGAGGAAAGAACGAAGAGAAACAGTTGATGACGTGATTCTGAGGATCACATCGAAACCTTGAGCTGCTTCTTTTGAAAAAACGGGATTCAGACTTTCCAAGGCTGGATGCGTCAATTCTTCACCGATCGCCGATGTCATTAGAGTCAGCTGATCGCCGATGACTTCCTGTTCTTTATTTATGCTTTTTGATAACCCTCTCATTTCAAAAAAACCTGTTGAAGCACCTAGTTGACAATATTTTACTTTACCCATTTTATTTTTCTACGTTTGATTTACTACTCAACACTTAATGATTTCAAATTAACAGGCCACTAACTGAAAGCAATGATGAATTACATCTTATATTAATTTTGAGGCAGTTCTCAATTAATTTCTGATCAATTCTGTCCAGTTCTAATTGTTTTCTAATCAATAAACCTCTAACACCGGCTTGGTAAACTTTGAATACCTTTTCAGACATGAACTCTGGAGAATGTCCACAGAAACATCATCCACGGGCCCTCATTCCTTTATCCAGAGTCTTTTACAAGGAGCTTCACATCCAGTCCCTCCAGAGAACGTCAGGAGTTTAACCAGAGTTCAGTTCATGTCAGGAAGCAGCTATAGACGACAGAAACCAGTGTGAGTGTCCCAGTCCGTCCCACGCTGGCACTAGGCCCAGCCAGGTGGCAGTGTGCATGTCCAGGCCTGTCCTCCCTGTTCCACCATCCATCATCCACTCACAGAACACAAGCCTTTCTCTCTGGGCCACTTCCTTACAATGAAACACCAAGCCCCCCCCCACCACCACCCCATCCCATCGTTCCATTTTCTCCTGCCGCTCTGCAGAGGTCTGGTTGTCACAGTGGGTTTCCCGTTACAACTCTTCGCGGCTCGGGGGGGACACTGCGATATCAGCATATCGCAGTGTGGGGGGGGGCACAACCCCACACTGCCATATGCTGATCCCATTTCCAATCCCATTTCCAATGATCAAAAGATTGTAATAGTCTAATAAACCACCTCTTGGGCATCAGAGACAACAGGAATCTTCTCACCAAGACAAAAATGACATTCGCCTCTAATGCTTTGGTTTCGGATGTTTCAATTTGAACACACGGAACAACACAGTCGAATCCTGCTGTTTCTCATCTTAACTCGTCTAAACGGTGTGAAATCTTCATCGGTTGGACAAAAGAGTCCTGCAGCTCTAAACGCTCACAATCTATACTCGAGAATTATGTTAACAGGACACACAAACCTTCGCCCGTTGTCACAATGTGAAACGTAATTGAATTTCGGCTTTCAGGGCGGGAGCTCCGGCTCCTGCTCCTGCTCCTCCTTTCTGTTTTCAAGTGCAGAATAGCAGAACTCTAAGAGAAGAGGATGTGAATTCCTACTTTTCAAAGTTTTCTTTCAATAAAGAATTCTCGGTGACACCTTTACATAAGCAAGTCGGAGCCTCCTGGATAATTTATTTAATCTTATGATATTACAGCTCACACTGACAATCAGCACAGACTCCAGGAAGTGTCACTTCAACACTTCAGTTTGTGTCCGTATTAAACAAACAAGATATAATGTGATCATTTGTGAGTTTTGGAGATGTTGGTATTTTTTCAATGGAGCCAGAGCAGCTTCTTTAGCCTCAGAATATTAATCTAGCTCATCTAATTCTTGGCAAGAATATCCGTATTTTCCTCAAATGTCAAACTATTACTTTTGAGTATTTATTTCCATCGTTTCAAAACCATTTGACTTTTTTATTAAAGACCCAGATATGTGTTCACACCGCAGCTCAGCAGTTACACAGATGATTCATGCTCGTCTTAAGCCTCGGAAACGCTCTCACCTCCCATCATCTGCATGCAAAAAGTTTGAAGGGATTTTTTTAATTTCCAAAATCCAGGGGCAGGAGAAATGCGACTGTTTGCAGCATCGCATTTCACACGAGATTGTCACTTCCGAGTAGCGGCTTATCCGAGGGACCCAAGTATTACGTTTGTTTGGATTATAAGGAAATGTGTCAGAATTAACATAAGAGGAAATCATGGCATGTTGCAAATCACAGTTTGCATGTTTCAGATTTCGGGAAACAGGCTCCTGGACGCCTAAAATAACCACGTTTTTACTACCAAGCTTTTGACTCTATTAAGGAAAGAAATGGAGCATTGTGTGTTCAGGCTAGAAAACCCTCATTCCATACAAAGCTCCTGCACAGCTTGACCATGCACATTAAGATAAGAGATCTCTAACTTGGTCCTATTTGCTATGCGCTATCGTCTTCAGTCATAAATTGTTACCGTCGTTGCAGACAGTCAAAATTAAACCTAAATGCTTGAAAATGTGGTCAAACAGGCTCCTGGACCCTCCACTCAGCTCCCTGATGTCTTCAGCATGGTGGATCTCTGGAGGACAGGCTGTTAACGAAAGAAATGGAGCATTGTGGGTCAAACCTTTCACGCCAAACAAACCTGCACAGTTTTACCACACACATCGAGACCTACAGCAGTAGCTACAACACAACATAATACGTCTTGCAGGCATTTGCGTACTCACAACTGATGTCACGTAAGAGTGTCAATTGCAAGAAGCAGATATTCTGTTTCTTATTAATTATCCAGACTTGTTTGTATGTATTTGTCCCACCATAGTTTCATAATTAACCCAAACATGTTTTTACACTTCTCATAATAACATTAAAGCTATCTACTTGTGGGTTTTTCTACAGTCAGACCTCCTAGCTTCAGCTACAGTTTTGTGCATCTCTCTCTCCCTCACGTGAGTAGATGTCACTCGAGACAGCTACCTTAATGTGTGCATACGTGCAGCAGCGGTGCAGCCATAGATTGAATCAATTCTGTGGGAAACACTGACAAGTATTAGGTTTGTTTGGAATATTAGGGAAATATGTTAAAATCCACATAAGAGGGAAATCATGGCTCCTGGACGCCTGACACAACTCCTTCCACTTTGCGTCCTGATGTCTTCAGCCGGCTGGACGTCTGAAGGACAGGCTGTTATGGAATGAAATGAAGCATCCTGTGTCGGGCTCGAAAAAAACCACCTCCTCCTGAAACCCTCGTGCCAAACAAGGCTCCTGCACAGGTTTAGCATGCAGGTTGAGAACCACCGCAGTGCAACATGATACGTTTAATGCTTCGCGGGACAGGCTGGCTGTGACTTGCTTACATATGGATTTACGTGGGTACGAGTCCGTGCAGGTACTGGAGCCGCATAAGCCTCCAAATAGGTTTTTTTTGGAGCAGATTGCACATGTAGCTACTGGAAAAGTGCTGGAGACGAGTATTAGAGAGAGAGAGAGAGAGAGAGAGAGAGAGAGAGCGGCTGCAGAGCTTCACGTAGCGACACACGGCACGGGAGTCGAGAGGAGGAGGAAGCGACGGATGAGAGGAGAGGACAGAGGGAGCGGGGCGGAGGAGAGGGAAAGATTACTACCATAGTACATCAGGCTTAGCTTCACATCCTTAATGGTAACCATGGAAATAATTATAGAGCAGACAGACTGTGTAACAGAGAGAGGAGCAGGGGGAGGGAGGGAGGGAGAGAAAACTGGAGGGTAAAGTAGATGAAATGTTTGTTGGAATGTTTGGGGGGGGGGGGGGGTTTCTGATGATCGGGAGATGCCCCGAGCGGCGACCGGCTGCAGGTTAAACCATCTTAACTCAGTTTAAACGTCTTCTCACTGATGTGGAACGGAGTTTATCATCTTCTCAGCCTGATAGAGAATCACTCTTCTATAGAACTGAGGTACCAGACGTGGGGAGGAACCAAAAAGACACGAATGGATGAATCCACCTCCCACATCTTCCACCTTTTCTATCTCCCAGGCAGGGATAGGAGACTCGATGAGTAGTGTAACAGTGTAGAGTCATAACACGACAGTGGTTTAAAAAAAAAAAAGAAAGAAGAAGAAGTTGCTTCAAACCCACAGTTGTCATGGGAACCCATTGGAGATACAACTCACCCCTCTGGATTCGCTGATTGCTCGTCATCTCCTCGAACGCCCCGATCAATGGAGACGTCTTTAAGAGAGAGATTAGAGAAAGTACTTGATGTTGTCACTTAGATCGGTTCTAGATCAGAGACGCAGAATTAGGCGTCGGGTAAAGATTTGCTCACTGTCTAATTGCCCCCCCCCCCCGGTTCATAAAGTTCATGGGAAATTAACGAACTCGGCTGTGGTGGTGAATATTTCTTCATTTTTTGATTTGTCACGCTTTGCCGGTTTTGTTGCATGTTAACAGCATGTGAGGGCAGGTGCAGCTCTGTGGATGAACATGTGATCCGTGTGAGGAGTAACACGCTTCCCACACATTTGCCCCTGGCTCTGAAGTGCACACTGTGCTGCATGTGTGTGTGTGTGTGTGTGTGTGTGTCAGCAGAATGTAAGAGGCAAATAGAGAGTGAGGGGCAAACGGAGAAAGGAAAGAGAGGATGGGAGGGAGGGGGAGGGAGAGAGGAGGGAGAGGGGAGGGCTTCTTGCAGTGCTTGAAATCGCTCCAGGTCCCAGCAGGGATCCATCCCGCCCCTCCTCTTCTCAACATCTCTCTCTCTCTCTCTCTCTCTCTCTCTCTCTCTCTCTCTCTCTCTCTCTCTCTCTCTCTCTCTCTCTCTCTCTCAGTTATCAGAGAGTGGGGGGGAGTGAGAGAGGGATAGATTGAAGCGCAGGGGCATCGGTGCACTGCTGCTTCCTCCTCAAACTGCGCTGCTGTCCACCTGTGCTGGATAATCTTCCTCCGAGCAGCCGACAGGAGACTCTACAACAGGCGGATTACTTGAGGATGAACCTCCGCTCGTGGGAAGGAGGACGAGGGACTAAGTTGCCGTTAACGCCGCGTTTTTGAGTCTTCACGTGCCGCCTGTCAGCTGCTGCTCATTTACGACAGTTTTTCACTTTATTCTCTGGGTGTTTTTTTGGCAACTCCAACGTCCGACTTGATTTTCTCCTCTTTCCGTAACGGTCGGTGCTTGTTAGTGTCAGTCCACATCTTTCTTGCCTCTTAAATGAATGTTGTTTTAACCATCTACCTGCTCACTGCTGCGGTGGAGTATCCAGGAGAGAAATAAAAAAAAAGAGACGCAGCTGAAACCAGAGCGCAGCGCGTCTTTCTCAGCTTTGGCACATTGGCGCACACGTTGCGCACCGCGCCACTCCTTTTACGCACACATGGGCACGCTCGCACGCACGGATGCACACCATGGCATGCACTTCTTCTGAAAACCGGGCTCTTGATTGCATCTAAGCCCAATGCAGTAACGCATTCTACCTTTCCCCCCGCATCCATCCTTGGCACGTTCACGTTTGGCATGCGCAGGGCGGACACGCACTAAGGAGAACCAGCGCAGAAACATTCCCATCCCAAAAGATGAGAGAACTTGGCCCCAGAGGAACTTCCGTCGGTCACCGGAATAGCGAGTGCGGGGTCGGGGCGGAGGGCGCCGGGGAGAGAGGACAGGGAGAGGCCGGGGAGGAGGAGCTCTCAGCCGGACTGCCCGCCGCGGAACAGCCGCTGGGGAGGCGGAGGGAGGATGAACAGCGGCTCAGTGTGAAGTTATAACACTCAGAGTTAGTTTCTCTGTCGTTTTACTTCTCACTAATTAGTCTGAGGATGCGAGCTAACGAGCAGTGGCCTAGTTAATACCTGCCAACCCTTGCTCCGATCAGTGTGGCACTTCTGGGTCACCACACAGGTAAATTAAGCACTTTGGAAAATTAAAGGTCTGCAGCTGCAGAATTACCTGCAGAACCTTTTAAAGGACACAGACCAACCTGTTTGTGCAGTTGTTATCTTTTCTCTTAACAGTCTAACGTGTTTGTGGTTGATTAATTGATTAATTGGTTAATTGATTAATTGATAAGGTTCTCCCGAGGTGAAACTCCTCATAATAATCCTGTAATCTTTACATAGGGAGTTCTAGTGTTTCTGTGGTGCTTAGTCGAGTTTATGGTCACCATATTGCACTTGATGGTATTTTTTATCTCTTAAAAGTAATATTTCTGTAGAATATCCTATATAAATATATAGTTTATAGTTTTCTGTGATATTTATAAAGTATTGTATTTAGATTTATTATAAGCCACAGTTCTTTTTTCTACTCGCTTACTGAGACATATCCAGATACCTTGAGGAGCCAGGTGGAGGCAGATGATTTATCATTTATTCATGTACTACGTGTCTATGAAATATTAAAAGGTCGTGGATTGATTTGAGGCCAACACGCTTCCATTTGCAACGTGGACGTCTTTTGCTATATTAGGCTTCTGTAGTGGGATCGATATCTCTGGCTTCGCTTCGGTTTTCGTTCTCTTGGCTCCATTTTTTTTTTTTTTTTTCAGACTGATTTAAGCAATACTCCTCGGCCTGGAACTTGAACACTGCCTTACCAACCCGCCAGAGGATGGTCATCTGCTTATGAGACAGTCAGACAAACGCATGCGTGTCATGACACTTGTTGGCAGGGGCCCGAACCCACTCAGTTATTTATAGACACTAATATCACTGTGTGCTTTTGGAGTATCGATTTTGGAGGCGAGCGTCGATGCTCGGAGGAATGTAACACAAACTGCGGAGCTGCTGCAGTTTCCAAACGGACACAAAGACTCGGTGGAGTACAGACGAGAGTCAGTGAACTCATCTCCAGTCCCAGCAGCTCGCTGTGGGGTCACACAGACTGGAAACCTACAGACACCGTCTTGAGTCTGGACACAAAGCACAACAAGCCCCACCTTATCTAGGTAGGACACACTTGTCTCTTCATGTGTCTTCTGTTCTCCACGAATCCATGTGAATCCAACTCATTACTTCATCTGATGCAGGTTCATATTTCTATGAAACAGCTGAAGAGCTGTGACTGATGCGGTTTTTTACTTCAGAAATTAGAGTAAATAAATTATTTATACACATCAACTTAAATGCACATCTAGTTTATTCTGGGAAATTGCAGTTTTGTTATCAGGAAATATTGACAAACATAAAAGATGATGCCGTTATTTTATTTATTATCGGCCAACTGATAAATCACTTAGGCACATTAATCATAATGTCCAAAACATATTAAATTCAACAGTGGATGTACCTTTCAGTGAGAGTGCATCTAGAGATCTAGAGATTCTACAGATGCCTGATATCTAATAATGGCAATCAATTCTTCATTTCACATTAAAATACAGGACATAATTAGCAGACTCTGCTGTAAATCCAGTGCAGATCTTCCCCCCTGTTTGCACGATGACATCACTTTTCTCTGTGTGTCTCAGTCGGTTTGCTCTGCTTCCCATCTGCTGTTCCCTCACTCACAATGTTATACTCCTGCAAAACAACTCTGCGTAGAGCAGCGTCCGTGTTGCTCCTGAACAGTTCAATCGATAATTCTACAGCGTTAAACTACTGTGTCCCCAAAGCTCGGTAGAAGACTTTTAAATTATGCACTTTGAGCGTCGCTGAGTAGGTCGTTGAGGTCAGAGAGAACTGTTTGCTTTTCTGTGACGGGTGTCCTTGTGTCCTTGTGTTGCACTGTGGTAGAGAAAAGTCCATGTACAGTAAATAATGTGACAAATGTGCATAAACGACATCACATCATACTATACTCTCGCCTCTTTGCTCTGAAAAATCACATGAATCCCGACGTGAAGGCAGAAGCTTGAATCCAAAATTAGACCTTTTCTTTTCTTTGCAGTCTCTGTGTTTGCAGAGGAGCAACAAAGACACTCGCTCTCTCGTCCTTTCACTTCCCTCTGAAGAGAGAGAGATCGGCGAGCAGCTGATTGACGGCTCCGCGAGAAGCTCTGCTGCTTAAAAGTTTACCTCCGACGCCCGAGACTCAACATTAAATGTAACGGCAAACAGCAAACCATCCATATTCCTCAGATTCACATCGTCAGTTCTCTTAACCTGGCATCAGACTCAAACAAAATGGAAAAGAGATTCAAAATTATATGTGTGTGAATCATGGGAAGATGCTCGATACAGCAATGGTAGAAAAATCACCTGTTTTTCTACCAGTGGCTCAGAAATCCTAAAAATCATTTTGGCCGGGGAAGTCATGAGAATACAAAGGATTGTCCAGAATCTTGGTTTTCAGCCAACTTGGCTCCGGTCGTTCACGTAGAGAAGAGGAACTTGTGATCGGCAGTCAAGCGGCACCGTGATTGGACGCTTGGCTGGCGTTTCAATCTGTGTCATGTTTTTACTTCTCAGCTACAGCAGCAGATTTCTTCTAACCCATCATCTCACTATTCATTGGAGTATTAGATTTTGTCCTTTGTAGCTGTTGTGTAACATTCACACTGGAGAAGATTGTGACTTATTTATGTAACAGTGACTTTATGACTTTATTTCTATTTTAGAGGATTCTGTTTTGTATATTTTTAGGTGCTGAAGTTGTTTTGTTCAGCAGAAAGTTTATTAGCAGCCACAACTGATGGATTATTTATACTTCAGCTGTTTAGTCTCACACAGTTAGACGGGTTGTGAGAGACATGTTGAAAAGAATGAGAACCCAAAAGCCTCCAAAGGGACATGATCCTTTTCTAATGCAACAAAACACACACAGACAGGTTGGGCTCAGTCACATGACCCCTCCGTTGACCTTGTAAGGTCAAAAAGATGTTCCACCCACAAGTCAGAATCTGATTCACTCCTCCTGGATCAGAGGTTCAGCAATAAGTTGGAGCCTCTTCCTCCTTTCTAGCTCCCTGGCATACGCTCTTCCTGGGATGTTAAACAGTGTGATTGTCCAACAACTGAGCCCATCCTCCGCTCCCCCTTTTTAAATATGGCAACCACCAGCCCAGGGTGCCGGTCTTCAGGCACTTGTCCTCGACCTCCATCCAACAGAGAAAACCAGAGACAGTCCAACAAAGTCCAGAGCCCCTCAGCATCTCAGGGCAAACCTCATCCACACGTGGTGCCTTGCCTCTGAGGATCTTCTCGAGTCACTCAGACGCCTCTGAGAAGCTGCAGGTTTTATAACGCTACTTCCTAGGCTTAAGAAGTTTATCCAAATATTATGAATAAAGAGTCAGCAGTTCTCTTCCCTTGCTGAACGAGTGTAAATGTTATTTTTTGAATTTCCTTGAGAATCATCTGGAGTACGTCTCGATAGCCGATACATCTAAAGGTTTTTGTTTGTCCACCATAGCCCATTGTACCCATCTGCATCTCCAGGAGACCCATGAGCTGACCCCTGCCTAACAGGCCTCCTTCCTCAGCTCCTCAGCTCCTCACTGCTGGGCTGCTCTCAGGAAGCTGCTGGGACAGCCACCATCTTTTTAATGCAACTCTGAACAGCCATCTCCAGAGTGAAAGGTTTTTAATGTCAGCTGCAAATGTAGGTTTACCAGGAGTGTACGTCAGTTGAGATAAGTCCAATCACAGATTCTCCATCAGCTCACGCCAAAGAGGTGAAGCTCCAAGTCATTACGACCACTCCATGATGACATGGATCCACATGCCTATAGGTCCCAGTTTGCATAGCACCTTATCCTAGACTCTATCCCTGCAGGTAGTGACAGCTGCATGTAATCTCTTCAGGTTGTGTCCACACGCTCACTTGGCCATCTCTCCTGAAACTATCGACCTCAACGTGTCCCCTCGTCCTCATGGAAATGGGCGGTTTTCATAATTGTTCTTATTGGCTTAACGACCACACAATCATAAGAATCACTGAATAACTCCATTTGCATGCGTCACCACGTAAAGTCCTTCCCACGAAGTAGCAGGGCACCTCAGTCAAATGGATCCTGACACAGCTGACTTGTGTTACCGATGCATCATTCATGGAAACATACTGCAGCTGTTTGTCCGTTGGTGACTTGTTCAGAAAGCTTCAGGTTGTGAGAGGAGTGCGGCTGCAGTGTGAACGCTCACACGTCCTCTGTTTGAAAGCAGCTCATGTTTAAGATCAGTGTGAAACAGCCACTGCAGCGTTTTATCAGCTCGTCCAGATACCTGTACAACCCCAAGCCTGTTAGTGCCTTGCTCTAAGACGCTGGCATTATGTAATACGAGCCCCAGATGCTGCTGCTGCTGCTGCTGCTGTATTGTTCATTAAACACAGGAGCGACTGCCTTTGCCTTTGCAGTCACAGTTCATGGATCAAAAAGCAAACAGGGAGCCAACCAGCGTTCTATCATAACAAAGGCAAACACACAAAAAGCCCTGAGCGTTTTCAGCGCTATTAAGACACCCACTCCCTCTCCAGCCTCCATCTCTGCCTCTCGTGCTCCCTCCCTCCCTCCCTCCCCACCTCCCTCCCTCCATCCCACTCCCCCATCCTCAGTGAAACTCCCCCTCTCCCTCCCTCTCTTGTTACTACTCCCCCAGATGCTTTTCCTCCATTTCAGTCTCTTCCTCTTTCCTCCATCCTGCGCTTTCTGTCGTCCTGACTTCACTCCGCACGGTCTCGCTCTCGCTCTATCCCTCGTACTCCTACGCTAACACACCCCCCACCGCCACATGCACACACACACACACACACACACACACACACACACACACACACAATTTTCCTTTCCTGATATGTTTTAACCAACCTCTTACTCATGTGTGTCTACATCCCTCCCTCCCACTCTTTTAACTCTGTCTCTCCCTCAGCTCTCTCAGAGGGTCTGAGCTGGAAGCGATTGCCACCCACACATTCCCTCTTCAGCTTTCTGCCTGACATCAGATTCACGTCCAACAACGAGCGAGCGCAGCGTTTGCACATGTTGCCCGACACATGGATATAGATGCTCATACATCTGAACACAAAGAATGGTTAACACACTGTTGCGTACTGAACTATACTGCTGGTATTTGCAGAATTGATTTGTCGATATTCACAGTGGATGATCCGCAGAAATATAATCATTTGTCATCGTCAGCCTCCGAGCAGTTGTGTGTCCTCTCCTTCTTCAGTATGTGTGACTTGTGGACTGTTGGTTGGACAAATTATGCCTTTTATTATTCTTATTTGCATAAAGTACACACAAAGATGGTGTAGCTATGAAACTGGAGCAGGAAGGTGACGGCCATTAAACCTGGAATTCAGCGTGGCTCGGTCCAAGGTTAAAAAATCCCTCTTCAAAGATAATGAAAACTCACAAAATGTGAGTTATGTGTTGTACTGTAAATATTTCTTAATGATCAGCAATTAATTCATCCCTCTCCTCTGTCAGCATCCTCACTATTTGCCTTTAATTTAATACCTACTGCACCTAACTCCCCGTTTAATTACAACGTTTTTATGCAGGATAAATAAAAGATGAGACTTGTGATGAATAATGATTTTTTAAAAGGCACTATAGGCTCATTTCTTTACTTAAAGCGAGGCAGGCTATCTGTTCCCTCTTTGCCTTTTAGTCTAAATCTAAGCTAATTGCATCCCAATTTCAACTTTATATTCAGGATTCAGGCTGTTAGTGGTAATGTTTCAACATTTTCATCCAAATCTCTGCAGGAATGTGAATTATTATATTTCCCAATGTGGTTAATTATCTGCCGAACATTTCCAGACACACATATTGTACCTGGGTGGTAGAGTTCTGCCACATTCCTTCAAGAAGAATCCATCCAGCAAGTTTAAACATGACCCAACCTTCAACTAACAGACATACAAAGTTAAATTAAATTAAAGCTATATGCTCATGCCTTATTCATAACTCAACAGCGTTGTCGTAATGACTTTCTCACTCGTAAATTAACTCATTTCTTAATAACCCAGAAGTGCCTGAAACACCCAAACATAAATCCCTAATGTTGTAGCCAGCGTTAGATTTTAACGTGGGATTATTAACCCTCATGCATTGTTAACCTGTTACCTTCTCTTCCATCTGTCCAATAACACGTGAGCAGAGCATCATCCAGCAGCTCGGCCTTGTTGTTTGGTGTCTGCCAGCTCCGCCCACTTCATGTTCAAACTGAGATCCACTCATCATTTGGCCAAAATCACAATGACCAGAACTCTTAATGGGACCAGGTGCAAAGACCAGTGACGACATGTTGAAGTCTCTGCTTGACTCATTTTGTAATACTGATACGATGAACTCTCAGTGGTTCACTGCAGGGAGTTGAATTGTGGATCTTTGTCGTTTTGTGGAGAAATTACATAAGTGTAATTTTTTGCCACTATAAAATATGTCGCTTTGCAATGGAGGCTTGTTTTTTTGCGACTCGAGTACAAGCCGGGATCTTGAGAATATTTTTCATTTCATCATGGGAACTTTTAAGGCTGCTGCAGCTACACCTACTTATTTTTTATATAAAAGTAGACGTGGAACAGAAGTGAAGCCAATACAGGGGGGGGGTCTGAAATCTGTATTATCTTGAATGACCAGCAGGGGGCGACTCCACTGGTTTGAAAAATACTTCAGTTTCCATTCAAGTCTCAGAGGGAAATTGACGATGAAGCACTGTGTGATTGACACCTAGGACCGTCCAATGGGTGAAGTCATCCTCAAGCTCTTAGTCAGACTCCACCCACAGCGCATCCAAATATGGTTATGTTAAAAAAAATTATAAAGGCGCTGCACAAAACACAAAACAACAGCTTCAAATCATGGATTATACCAGGTGGAAATTCTGTAATTTTTTTAGTCAGTGATTTGAATCGTGTGGTTTATCAACATTTTTAGGCAAGAAATCCATTTTTCAATTATGTGACCATTCTTTCAAAATCTCTCAGGACATTTCAACAACAGTGTTATGAGATGTGAGAGTGAACAACTTGAACCATGTTATTCCAGCACATGGATGATTTATTTCACCTGTTAAATAAAATAACACAGAGCGCGTGCGTCTGCCTTCAGCCCGACAACCTCCCACAACACGATGAGGCCTCCGCCCGGCTGCTTTGTTTTCAACTCTGCTTTTCAGGCATTTACATCATCTGCAAACAATAGCTACATAATTGAATTTTTTAATTATATGCAACAAGTGGATGAAAACAGGTCTCCAGATGTCTCTGCACCTTCGGTCTCAACGCTGCTCATAATCAAACTCATTAGAGCGGCGCGTCAGTCGTCAGCCGTGATCCCAGGACTAATGAAGCTCTTAAATGATTTACTGTAATCTATCAGGTGTCTGTGTGTGTGTGGCTGCTTGACACATTCCTTCGCTTGGTGTGTGTGTGTGTTTGTGTGTTTGTGTGTGTGTGTGGTGTGTGTGTTTGTGGTGTGTGAGGAGCCCTATAGCCTATCGTGCATTTGCCCAAATGTCTGATCAAACTCCCAAATAACCTCGTCTATTCTGAGCCGTGTAGTTTGATGTTCTATATTTGAAGCTAAAATGTAAAGTGCCTCAGAAAAAAAATACAAAAATCGAAATGCTGCCATGGCAACGGAACACAGAGCCCGAGTTGGGAGGAAACAGAGCGAGAGAGAGAAATAGATTCAAATGGACCCGATGCTTTTGTTAACATTTTAATAAAAGAGATGCTTAATGGCTTTGATTAATTTGGACATTAGCCACTGAAGTGAAAATACAGGTGTTCAAAACAGAGAGATAACCCCACCCATCTCTCATCCTCCCTAAAAGACTCTGGAATAGATGATTTCCACACTGATTTTGAACGAGTCCTTGCACCCGGCTGCCGCCCACATTTCTCCACTCTGTGCATATTAAGTGGAGAATAAAAAAAAATGGCCAGGTATGGTGTGTTATGTTTCAGAAGAGACATTTTGGGCTATATTCAAGTTGAAGGGTACCAATTTTCCAAAATGTGAAAAGCCGACTCCCACCAAATGATGGATAATTCAGCATGTGGTGTTTAAAAGAAAAAAAATATATATAGGCTGCATCCAAGCTGTGAATTCTGTGTTCAGATCTTTGACAAAAGCTTCGAGCAAGTCACTGTCTCGACTTTTTCTGTTACTTAAAAGGGCAAAAAGGGACAGTGGTGTTAAGAGTGAACAGGAGGCAACATAATGGCAAAGACCCGAGACAATGCTTGTGATTGAAGCCACTTTCTGTCACTTTCTGTCTGTGGGTGTCTGATGCATTTTGCTGTGGACGAGGTGAATGTCAGCAGCTGTAACCATCAGAGATAATTCAGCGTGAGAGCAGAAGGCTGGTGGTTAACCCTGCAGGGGGCGACGCTGGGTCATGGAGGAAGTAATGACCGCGTTGAGGCTGAAAGCTTGTTAATGGTTTCTGTGATGTGGTCTAAAGAAACTTCATGAGCTTTACTCTGAGGGTCTTCGAAAAGTATTTGTACGATTACAGGTGAAAAATACATCCAGAAATAAAGCAGTGGGATATTTATTCATTGCCTTAAGTACAAGATACATTCAGAGAGAAATATGGAGGTTTTTAGACACAGCTTCTGAGGTTTTGTTCTTGATTTTCACATGTTCAGGTTCATAATCTTAACTAGTGTTATTACTTTGAAAGGTTTTCATGCTCTAATGTTCAGTAATCACATCACATCCCTCAAACTGTGTCATTGCTGCAGCTCCTCCTTTCAGCCTCTGTCTGAAACACTTGGTATTTAGCTCCTCCCGACACACTGACATCCCAACTTTTATACACCCCAAAAAAACAACACAACACACAAGTGGAAAAGAGAAACAAAAAGGTAAAAACACATCATTTTGATTTAATCCCTGTTGAAAGTGTTTAAATGGGACAAAAGAGGAGGCAGGGTTTTCATTTACTCTAAATTTATGTGCACCTGCTGTCAAAGACACAAACCTAATTCTACATTTAGTGTGCTCGTCCTTGCTTTAAAAATTAAAATGTAAATACTGACTCCTTTATGATTCTTGATAAAACAATCCACAGCTTTCAACCTTATCTCATGATCCTTATCAACACATCCATCCTTGAACTGCTCGACATTATTTAAGAACTCATACTGGGAAAAGAAAAAAACGATTCTGCTCTTGATCTTGAAATATTTCTACGCATATCTTCATTCACATTATTCCAAATATATTTTTTTTTATCTGCCTTCGCATGAACTATTTCCATAAATGCTTTAATCTTAGTCTTACATAATTTCTTTAGGATGTGTATGTCACATCTGTCCAGGTACAGATGAAAAATAACCTTTTGGCTAATTGTGACGCATTTACAGTAATATTTTACTTCCCTATCTCTTAAATACAATTACAAAAGACTAAATAATACACTTTAACAGACATTTTTACTTAGAACACTAGTACAACAACAGTTACCTGCCCTCTGTCCTACAAACAGTAAAGGGATTAGTTTGCCCCATTCAGAATTCGTCCCCATGAGTCGGTAAATAGAGAACAATCAGAGTTTCACAACAGGAAAGTCTAAAGAAAGCTTGTTTTGGAGGTCAATGTGAATTTAAAGCCCAACCCTGCTGCACAGTCTCTTTGGAGATTAACAAAGTAAATGCTTGCCCAGCGCAGGGGATTCTTTACTCAGCCATTTCTAAACAAAATTTAATGTGAACACAAACTGCCGCAAGTGGCTCTTCATAAACATAATGCTTAGTACGGCAGTTTATCACTTTTGCTGGTTGCAGATCACTTGATAACTCAGGGATATCCTGTGACTTTTACTCCCTCAGCCTTCAGCTTCATTCATCCATCTCGTTTTTCCACAACAAAACTTATTATTCCTGCATTTTGGCTTTTTGTAGCATCTAAATTTCACTCTGAATATTTTGTCATGTGCTTCCTATTTCCACTTTTTCCTCATTTTTAATAAATACTCCACATTATTACCCTGCAGCCTAGGGTAGAGCCCCGGGGGTAAAGAGCTCTCTGCACACACACAGCTCAACAACGAAGCCACCGCACAAAACACCAAGTTACACAACTTTAATTTTGTGAAACTGCAGTGGGACAAACTCAGTATGGTGTATATATATGGAATAAACAATGTCAGCCCTCCAATCCTTTTTTATTGTTGATATTTTTGCTTCAGTACAAGTTACGTATGGTACAGTATATTATATATAACATATATTTAATTATATATTAAAGGTCACCATACCTGCAGAACAGCTGCCCCACATTAAAACTCCTACAACAGCCGACCTGTGAACTTTTGATCATCATCTGTAATGTGAAAACATAAAATGTCCACAATTAAAATTACCTTTACAGACGCTAAAGTATATTTCGGTATTTTAAAGCATGGGGGGAAAAAGATCCTGGATCTATTCATTTATCCGGATCTCCTTCAAAATGTAATGGGAATTTCATGGAAATAGGTTCTGTGTTTTTTTTGTTTAATCCTAATTACAAACGAAGAAGCTGTGTCCCAAATGTGTCCACACTTTCCTGAGTTGGATCCTTTTTGGGGCCAAATTATCCCCGGATTCATTTAACTTCGGTTAAAACTGTTTTTCCAAAAGATGAGAAGAACGGACGCTGGTGAAAAGGATGGTGCAGGTGAGCAATGTGCACCCTGGTCATAGTTCACTAATCCTATCATACCTCAGTGTCTCAGTGCGTGGGTGCTGAAAAGCAGAGGCTCGGTCACCATCTTTAGAATTCAGAGAGTCGGAGTCAATGAAAGGAAACAAGTCGTGCTGCTTTGTGTCACTCCGCCCTCCGTGTCCTTCCTCAATCTGTGTCCTCGTTAGAGCCGGTTCTGAAGCTTGTTGAAGGGATTTTTGAAACCAGACTGAAGTGGGTTCGTTAAAGCTTCTGTTCCCCTGCATCGCTCCGGGTGTAATGACGAGGCTCACGCAGCTGGAGGAAGATGTTCAACCTGATCAACTATTAAATTCATTCATGAGGGGGGGCGGGGGGGCTGTCATGGTTAGTGACACTACTTAAATCAGTTGCTTCTAATACACACTTATTGCACTTGGTGAAAACAACAGCAGCTGTGAGGACCTGAATCAGATAAAGACTTGGTTGACTTCCAGCAGAAAACCCTCCCCCCCGATGAATCCCTCCATTGGAGGATGTAATAAAACATGTGCTCTCTCTAAATGGTGCAAATCCTAATTGGCAACAACAAGATCAAGTGTTGTTTATTTTAATCACCCAAAGGTTTAGAACAGTACGCCAACACTTTGAGTTTTTTTCCATCTCACTGTCGTCTTTAGCTAAACCCCAAAAAACATCACATGAGACCGATGCCATTTGAATTGGAAATAAACTTCTCTGCTCCTCTAATGAATAGTTAGGGAAACAATCAAGTGGAAGTTGAAATCGTTGCCTTTCAATCGACGTGGCTGCAGCTATAAAGCATCTGTAATAAAGATCTTCAGTCGGCATCACCCCTGATATATTTGATTCTTGTGGATTAACAAAACCTCGAAGAAACCGTGAGCGCTGCCGTGAACCGGCTGTAGCAGCCACATCATCTCCTTCAGTTCACGCGCCAACCTCAAGTTTAAATTCCTCTACATGTGATTAAAATCTGCTGTCACGCCAGCTCTTGACTCCTTTTCATGTGAAACCGCTACTTACTGAAATGTAATTCATAAGACTCATCCACCAATGCAATACTAAGAAACTTTGGGACTCAATTAGACATATGACGAACATGGACGCGAAAAAGAAACCTCTGTTTGCTCATAACGAAATGACCAGGGCAAATGAACTGAACAATTTTTATATGCGTTTTAATGTTGATAACAGTGCAGATTGTGCCGATGTTTTAGAATCTGTGATTTGTGATTTAAATGTGGATAGGATTGTAATTGATCTGGAAACAGTCATTAAAACTTTTAAAACTATTCAGATTAAAAAGGCAACAGGTCCAGACGGCCTGTCAGCTTTTATTTTGAAATCTTTTGCCGAGGAACTGTCCCCGGTCTGGGTGAAACTATTCCAGTTTTCCATGGACACTTATACAGTGCCAAGACTATGGAAAAAATCTATTATACTACCCATACCTAAAAAGGTCGGTCCCCAGGAGGACAATGATTACCGGCCGGTGGCCATCACCTCAAATGTTTTTAAATCATTAGAGAAGATCATGATAGAGAAGCTTCGAACAGCTGTGCAACCAGCGCTTGATAAATATCAATTTGCCTACACCAAAAACCGCAGCACAAGTGATGCCATAGCGACTGTAATGCATCTTGTTCTGAAGCACCTAGAAAATCCAGCTGGATATGCTAGACTTCTTTTTGTTGATTTTAGTTCCGCTTTTAATCTCATTCAACCACACATTCTTTTGAAGAAATTAGTTCAGCTAAATGTCAATCCTTTCTTAATTCGGTGGTACTATTCTTTTTCATCGAATAGGCCACAGAAGGTTAAGTTTAACTCAGCTTTGTCTGATCTGGATGTATGCAGCACTGGTGCCCCCCAGGGGTGTGTTAGTTCACCTTTTCTGTACACGTTGTATACCAACGACTGTGTCAGTTCTGAGCCAAATCAATTCACAGTAAAATTTTCTGATGACACTGTCATACTTAGCCTGCTCACCAAACATACTAATTTGAGTGTTCATCAACTTGCGGTTGACAAGTTTGTCAACTGGTGTGATGCCCACTCGCTGCTCATTAATACAACTAAAACTGTTGAGATGTTGTTGGATCCTAGATCAATGGGGGACCAGAGCCCTGTGGCTGTCCATGGCCAGGACATTGTGCAGGTCAAAACATTCAGGTACCTTGGTGTCCATGTTGACAGCGATTTGAGATGGGGCACACAGGTGGCCAATGTTTGTGCCAAAATTCACCAACGTCTCCATTTCCTACGTAGGCTCAGAGTATTTGGAGTTTGCAAAAATATTATGCTAATTTTTTATAGAGCAGCAATTGAGTCAATACTCCGCTATGGTATCACCAGCTGGTTTGGTAACCTATCTGTTAAATCTAGAGCTGAAATCTCAAGCCTTGTCAAAACTGCTGGCAAGATTATGGGAATAACACCCCCCCTAAATCCACAGGACCTTTTTGAGCAGGCGACGATCAGACAGGCAAATGCCATTTTAACAGATAGTTCTCATGTGCTGAATAGTGAATATACTCTCCTGAACTCTGGAAGGAGATATAGGCTTCCCTTGTGCAGGCACAATCGATACAAACATTCCTTTGTGCCTGTATCAACCAAACTTCTCAACAGCAGGAAATGATTGCAATGTTTCTGTATATGTATACGAACATAGGCTATGTGTATATGGAAATGAATGTATTATGAGTCAAACTATGGACCTACTGTATGTGAGTGAACGGATTAATGTATGCTTGAGGTTATGTGATGCTGATATGAATGTATATTTATGATTACAGTTAGAGTAGCGGTGTGGAAGCATGTGAATGCGTTCACGTCGGCTTGCCGCATGTGCAGGATTGTCTAGTGGTCTGTTTACTCCACCAGACTTTTAACTTGATGTTCTTTTTGTACTGTATGTGTTTTTATGTATGCAACATGTTCCCTGTCTTCACGACAAATTTCTCCCTGGTGGAGACCAATAAACTAACCTAACCTAACCTAACCAGTCAGTCATCCAGGCTGCAGAGTTTCACCCGGCTGGTTTTAAAGCTGTGAACTTGGGTGGAGACGGGCAGGCGAGGCGGTTTGATGTCTCCGCCGGGTGACAAGCACCTTCTCTGTAATCTTTTATTCTCCTTGCGTGGTGTGGAGAAGATGTGAGGGCCGGCGGACAGAGTGGGCTGCAAGGCTCACGGAGAAAAGGATCGCAATTTAGAAAGGTAAATGAAAGAGAGCAGGGGGAGAAGGGAGGGAGGGAGGGCCGATGTGGGTAAAAGAGGAATACAGATGGAGGTTAGTATGAGGAGGGAATGGAGGCTTCTATACTTCAGATATCTGCCGGGCAGGGAGCAGGAGGACGGTGTGAAAACAAGAGGACGCAAGGAGAGGAAAGGAAATTAAAGAGAGAGAGAGAGAGAGGACTGAAGAGAGGCAGAGGGATAAATGCATGTGAATTATGTAAAATAGCTGCGTGGGTAGAGAGGAGGTGTGTGTGTCTGTGTGTGTCTGAGTGTGTGTCTGAATATTGGTGCGACTGTGTGATAGAGGAGGCAGAGGGAGCAAAGGAAAGAGCAGGGATGGATAATCAACATGAAAAGTCAGACAGAGATGGAGGGAAGTCTTTGAAAGATAAATACAGAAATAGAAGCAAACAAGCAAGAAGACGAACATGCAGAGACATAATGTCTGCTTTGATATCGTCCCGCTGTTGTTTGGAGACAATGCAAATGATTATCTAAGCAGGGCGTCTACTTAGGGGGTCACCCTGGTGTTATTACAGGGGGGATTGTTTGTCCTTATCTGGTGGGGAAATGCAGCATGTCGCTTTTCTCTCTCCATAACTTTACATTTTCTCTGTGGGTGATGCAGTCGGGGTTAAAACTACATTTATTGCTCTTTATTCAGGCAAGCGGGGGGGACGAGGCTCCGAGGATGTCAATGTCAGTCCGTCTGTTGTCTCACCACCTGGGTCGAGACCTAGTGTCAAACCCCTGGGACGTCACCCTCTGGTTTGTGGGCCTCGAATTTGTCATCTTGTTATTTTTTAAACCATAAATGACCATATTTGAAAAGCTCAAGGAAAGTGCACGCCCACCAGCACCTGCCACCTGCACCCATTGGTCGGTGCTTGTTGTTAGTCACACGGTGTCGAAGCCCAAATGCTCATCGTTCTTCTTCGTCTATTTGTCTCTCAATGGGACTCTAATTTACCAAATGGACATCATGTTGTACTGAAGGAGACTTTAATCAATCCATTGAGACCCTCAAGTCCTGAGGAAAATGTTCTTACAGACTTGTAAAGACACTTGGAGTCGCCCTCTGCTGGTCATTCGAGAGAGCAGGCTATTAGACTGACCAACAACCATGTGACTTTGGTGATCAGCTAACCTCTCATGAGTTAGATATCTCAGCTCTCATCTCACAGATTACCGTGACATTCATACGTTATGTATGTTATCTTAAGATTAAATCTAGCGCCATCATCAGGTCAGAAATGTAAAAAGTCCAAATAACCCAAAACCAATGTTATTAAAGTAGCCTTAAGTGTGTCAAGTGCTAACAAGCTAATCTTATCATAGCTACAGGTTAGCATCTTTAGGCCATATTTGCGGTTGTTGGTTGTCCTGTTGCTTTGTGGGTAATTTAATTGAAACAATCGCCCTCGTTTAGATTCCTCATCATCACAACTCAGTGTCAGAGTTTCAGCAGCAGATTAGTTTTTTTATGGTCAAACCGTTTGCTGATTTATACACTCACATAGATTTTGAACTTGAATTCTGGGAGCTTTTGTGGTTTCTGTTTTTTTTTCCTCTCTGACTGTACATTCACTCTCTCTCTCCGTCGTCCATCACGCGCCTGAGACAGAACTTTATTCTCTTACCGGTCAGTTCAGTGTGTGAGGCAGTGAGTCGCTGTCGGGAGTCAATAAGTACTTTGTTTGTTTAATGCTCTCTCTCCTCTCTGCCCGTGCACCTCTCGGTTCCCTCCCCCCGCTCCTCCTTTCAACATGCACACTATTAACATTCGCCTCATCCCGCATCCAGACAGAAAATCTATCACTTCAACAGTCCCCCCCCCCCCCCCCCCCCCTCCTGGGATGAAGGTGTGTTTGAGTGTTGTGTGTTCTGCAGCAGTGCCCGTGGACCGGTGTGCGATGCGTTGTGTTATTTCTGCCTCACTCACCTCTGACCTCCATCAAGCTCTTGCTTTCCTTCGCTCCCCTCCCTCATTCCTCCAGACACACTGTCAATAACAACTCCCCCGTGGCTGTTTATTCACCCCCCCCCCAGCTTTCTCTCTCCACGTTCCTCTTGCTCTACCTGTGTAAACGGCTGCAGTGTTCGGTCAGTGTTCATGCCTCTCTTCCTCTTCTGTGTAATGGTGTCTCACCTGTCCACTGCCTTTCTCTCCCCCGCTCTCTCTCTCTCTCTCTCTCTCTCTCTCTCTCTCTTAGATCATCGCCCCCGGCGGAAGAGCATAGCCACAGGGAAGCAGCCCAGCATGGACGTCTCTCCCACTGCCCCCCTTCAACCCTTCCGACAATCCGTGAGTAACCCCCTCTGTTCCCGGCCTCGCTCGCTGCCTCCGACCCTCTCGTTCTCCCTCCCCCCTCCTCCCACCCTGGGCCCGCCCCACACCTGTTGCCGGCGGGCCAGTGGCACCCCGCTCCACCCTTTCCTCCTGTCCCTGGCCGTCTCCCCTTCCTTCGCCCCGTGCCAGCAGCCGCATCGGCAGCAGCATCGGCGAAAGGGCTCAAAGAAAGGGCCCAGCACGCCCCCCCTGCCCCGCTCGCTGCCCCTCTCCCCCTCCCTGTCCCTCACCCTGCCCCACTCGCCCGCCGCATCCTCCTCCTCCCACCCCTTCTCATACTGGGGCGGAGACTGGAGGGCTGCCGGTTCGAGTCCAGTGGCGCGAGGAACGTTCATTCCACCACTGCCCCCTTTTGAGGTATGTGCCACAAACACCGCTGAAGCAGAGACACTGACTAAATCTACATGTACGGGAAATATTCATGTTACTAGTGTTTGGTTACAGGTGCAAACACCTCATTAGGGTGGAGATATCGTAGTTTGGAAATATGGGAACGTCTCACTCTGACTTCTCAGGTCTCAGAAGTTTAAGTTTAAAAGGGCTCCGCTGCATTTTGTTAATTTGTTTGCAGTGTTTAAATATGATCATTACGTAAAGATAAAATTAAATAGTAAAGTTCTACCTTGAAAATGTCCCTCAGCCAAAAGTAAGATGGTAGTTATTAGTAAAATGCACCTTAAGTATAAAAAATGTAAGTTCCTATATTGCAGTTTGTTCTCCCTTCATCCAAGATGAAGTCATCAGTCCTGTTTACTCTGATTCAATCTAAATACTCAATTAACAGTAAACAGATAAAACCAGCATTTAGTCTTGAAATGACTAAAATAATTGTTCATCTAAACTCATCATCTAAATGCTGATTAATAATCGATTAATTGATTAATCAACATATTCTTTCAGATCTGTATTGTATCACTGGAGATTTATCATATATGCATTCATTTGTAAGTAGTTGTATCTAAATGCAGCAAAATAATAAAGGATAATACGTTGCTCTTACTTACGGTGCAGTATAAGTATGAAGTATTAAAGAAAAGTACTGTGAGTAAATGTTCAGTGCTGCCTATGAGCCAACAGTCTTCACTTTGAGCTCCATTAACCCAGACAGCGATTTATTTGCGGTTTGACAATTAGTGTTTTAAAATAACATATCTAATTATTACCTAATAAAATGCATCTGCCAAATGTGGAAGGCTGTAAATGAGCCGAAACCCTAAATGACACCAGTCATCTGCCTCAAGCTGACGACACCGGCTCAGTGATTCTGTGCGTTTGATTTAAACACAGCCACAGCAGATGAAGTCGGAGTCTCCTTCCCTTTCTCTCCCCGTGACTTCATTCTTCTCTTTGTGATTCAGGCTTTTCTCTCTCCCTCCTCACTGTACTCAATAGTTTTTTCTTTTCAAGACTTTAAGTGTCAGACGAAGCGGCAAATCAAATCAGATTTAGTCACGCAGGCTATTAGCTCGGAACCAGCAGATGGAGCCAAGTCTTTAGTCATATCCTCCAGACAGGCTTCAAAGCCATTTGACTCATTCCAGATGACGAGGTGTCATTTCCCTCCAGCCATTCTGCTGCTGGATAATTCTGTCATGCTATAGGTGCGTAAATGACATTACAGCGAGTCTTCAGGAGCCACCTGAACGCTGAGTGAGTGCAGCTTCTCCAGTGGGAGATAAGAGAGAAGGAACATCAAGTGATTTTTCATGCATGTTTAGAGACACTTGAAGTTATATTCACAGCTCTTATTGGTTTAGAGGGAAAAGGAAGCAGCTTTGAAATGTTACGATTTGGGATTCATGCATGTGAGAGTATTATTGTTTTATAATGCTATTAGAGGGATGAAAACGTTCTGAGGAGAATTATCTCAGGTGTGAAATATCTCTGCCATTATAATATTAAATGATTAATCAATAGATTAATCGATAGATCTATCAAATTGAAATTTAGAATCAGGTGAAAGTGAAGAAAAGCAACAAATTTTGTCATTTTTATTTTAAAATAGGTACAAACTGATTTATAGATAATTCAGAAAATCTTTATGACACATTATATTTAAGATATATCATATTTACCATGACACACATATTTTTGAGAAGTGAAACATGAGCAAGTGATTTTATTACTCACTCTTAGATTGGAAATTCTGTGATTATTGAAAGATCTTGTTTCACTTTGTCTCACTTTGAATGTCACATGAGGTGAAATTACATGTTTGTCCAATCAGCTAATTCTCTCAGAGAGAAACCATTATAAGAATAAACAATAATAAATATTATATTGTTAGGTGTTATTAGACCGATATGCTGCTGTATAAGATGATTTAATTTATTATTTGTTGTGTTAATCCTCAGCTCTTGACTCTATATCTTGTTTTTATCTGGAGCTGTAATAGTGTGTTGTTTTCTTTAAACTGGACTGAACCACACACAGTGTTTATGTTTGTAATAAGCACTTATACCACGTGTGTTGGTGCGAGAGTGTCGGGGGCAGACGCCGTCATGTTCTCCCTCGTCAGTGATAAGTTTCCTGTTTCAGCGTCTGTGATTATGTGAGTTTTTGATCGTCTATGGAAGCTCACACAGGACAAACTGCTTCCCCCCCCCCTACTGTGAGCCTCCCACTGCCGCTCTGGACTGTGTGGCACACCACTGCCCACCGCAGGCTCGGTCAGGACACTGCAGTTTCTCTGTGGACGTGTGGGTGTTTGATTCCTTGTTGATAATAAATGTACCTTGTGTCCCCCCCCCCCCCCCCCCCACCCCCAAATCATGCATTATGTGTTTCATTTGTGTGTTCGTCTGATTTGTGTGTCGCCTAATTACACCCGACACAAACCACACCGACTTCCTCTGCTCATCACACGTGTCCATCATTTCAAAACCATCTCTCGACTCCTCCGTCCTGTCTTCACATCTCGACCATGCGCGTCATGCACCCTCGACTTTTCCATCTGTTTGCCCTTGCTCTCCTCCTCCTCCTCCTCCTCCTCTTCTTCTTCGTCCTCCTCCTCCATCGCTCCAGAGTTTCCTCAGTAGAAGGTTGAAGGGCTCGATCAAGAGGGCCAAGAGTCAGCCCAAACTGGACCGAACCAGCAGCTTCCGCCACATGATCCTCCCCCGCTTCCGCAGTGCCGACCAAGACAGGTCAGTGTGTGTGATTTCAGATGTGTGGATGTATCTGCCGTGTGTCTGGCTGCGTGTGGCCCTGCAGTGTGTGTGTGTAGCTGCATTTATGTATGACATTTTGTTTGTGTAATGCACGTCATGACACAATTCACCCTGCTTATAGACTCTGAAGCATCGCTCTGACGGGAACAGGATGTTGGGATGACACATCTCTCAGGCAGTGGTCGTTTTAGAGACGCTTCAGAATCACGTCGGTTTGGGAAAGTGCCAGTTTTATTAAATGCAGCAGTTGTGGATTTTGTTAAGAGGTGATGGAGTTTCTCTGTGATGGGGAGTGTTGTGACCCTGTGTGTGCCGGGGTCAGGCCTCTGGTTATCGTCTATATATCGTTTCCTCTCTGGATATATAATTGACTTCCATCAGTCTGTGTCTCGCTCTGCATGTGAGCAGGAAGAGGAAGCTGAAGGAATTCTTAAATTGTTCCAGTGAAACAGTTCCGATGATAATTGTGATACGTAAATAATACAATTACGACAAATATTGTGTTGTTATGACTTGTTGACAATATTATGCAAATAAATCCAGCTCCTTCTAAATCATCACTTCTACAACTATGAATAATAATATTAATTTAATAAATTAATTGGAAAATTGGTCTAATTATAATCCAATCACTCAATATAATAATAATCAAAATTATAATTTGTTAATTCTTCATTTGCCAAAAGAAAAGAAGAGAGAAAGAAATTGGTAGATATTATTATTACCTCTCTCTCTCTCTCTCTCTCTCTCTCTCTCTCTCTCTCTCTCTCTCTATCTATCTATCTATCTATCTATCTATCTATCTATCTATCTCTCTCTCGTCTCATCCCTCTCTCTGTCTTTCTTTCACTTATCTCTCTCAATCTTGTAAAGTCTTGTTATTATTTTTGCACACTCATGCCTCGCTCTCTCTCTCTCGCTCTCTCTCTCCCTCTCTCTCTCTCTCTCTCTCCCTCTCTGTCATCTCATCCCTCTCTCTATCTTTATTTCACTTAACTCTCTCAACCTTATAAAGTCATGTTATTTTTTTGCACACTTATGCCTCACTCTCTCTCTCTCTCTCTCTCTCTCTCTCTCTCTCTCTCTCTCTCTCTCTCGCTCTCTCATCTCATCCCTCTCTGTATCTATCCTTCACTTATCTCTCTCAATCTTATAAAGTCATGTTATTATTTTGCACACTTATGCCTCTCTCTCTCTCCCTCTCTCTCGTCTCATCCCTCTCTCTATCTTTCTTTCACTTATCTCTCTCAATCTTTTAAAGTCTTGTTATTATTTTTGCACACTTATGCCTCACTCTCTCTCTCTCTCTCTCTCTCTCTCTCTCTCTCTCTCTCTCTCTCTCCCTCTCGTCTCATCCCTCTCTCTATCTATCCTTCACTTATCTCTCTCAATCTTATAAAGTCATGTTATTATTTTGCACACTTATGCCTCTCTCTCTCTCCCTCTCTCTCATCTCATCCCTCTCTCTATCTATCCTTCACTTATCTCTCTCAATCTTTTAAAGTCTTGTTATTATTTTTGCACACTTATGCCTCACTCTCTCTCTCTCTCTCTCTCTCTCTCTCTCTCTCTCTCTCTCTCTCCCTCTCGTCTCATCCCTCTCTCTATCTATCCTTCACTTATCTCTCTCAATCTTATAAAGTCTTGTTATTATTTTTGCACACTCATGCCTCACTCTCTCCTTCAAATTAAAACGCCCATCACCCTCGTTGCTTCTCTGCACAACCATCCCCGCTCTCTCCATGGCAACCAGCAGACAGCCATATGGAGGCTGTATAGACCATAATGAGTCAGTGGGAGAGTTGCATAATTACACCTCCTCTCTCTCTGTATCCGACTGTCGGGCTGACAGCTCTGACGTTCTTCAGCCACAGCAGCACCAGAGCAGAGTCTTTGAGGAATCAGAGTGTTTTTGGATTTCGCCAAAAGATTTTGCGTTGAGGAAGAAAAAGGAGAATCAGGAGGGAGTATCACCGTCATATTGAAGACGCCAGAATAAAGCTGTAATTTAATGAAAAAACTGTCATAATATCCAGCCGGGCCCTGCGCCAATACCCTGTCATAGATAATAAATAAAAGAAAGTACTTTATAATCTTTGTTTTCTGTTTCATAAGTTACGTTGTTTGGCTGTTTAACAGTTGGTTTGACATCTGCCATGAACATGTTTTCACTTTGTTTGGTCCCCTTTGTGTAAAAACATAAAAACTTTGTACTACTCTCGTCTCTACTTGAAGCTCCACCTTGACAAATGTCCTTCTCTTACTCAGATCTGCCCACAGGGCCACAAAAGACAGGGAGGTTGATTGTAGATTTCATCTGCTTGATGTTTTTGGGACTAATTGATCTTTTTTTTGCCTATAAATTGAGTAAAATACTGAAATAAATCACATTTATCTCCCTAAAGTCTAATTTGACATTTTTAAATGATATTACTTTGTCCCATACTCAAAGATATTCAGTCTTTAGATGAACAGAACTAACAATTATTATTAAACTAGTTTTTAGCTCTAAGTTAATTTAAAAGCTCCAAGTGAAGAGTTACAGCCGACAACTCAAACTTCCGATGTGGACAAGGTCATGTTGATGGTATGACCTCGGGTGATAGGGCCCTCCGGAGAGCCAGGTGTCAGCCAGGGTGCGTTTCCACATGATTTATTCATCGGGGAAGGTTGTAGATGTCTGTTATCCCCGCTCGGTCTGAGGAGACGGACAAAGAAGAAGTCATCTTGTGAAGTCGAGGTTGTTTTCCAAGGCCTTCGCCGCATGTTCACTACTCCTGGTTTCCTCTGGACGTTTCCTGCCAGCGAGGTCCGGGAACATCTGCAGCTTTGTTTTCGGAATCACTCCCTGTTTTTATCTTGATTCATCCAGGGAGGATTTGCTGAGAACACTTTGTTTTCCAGCATGGATCTAAATTGATGCAGCCGTAAAAGAGCAGTTCCTCAGCTCCCAACCAGGCTCTAAAAGCTGCTGTGATATTTATGGTTACACATTGTTTTTCAATACCCGCTCATTAGAGTTCCTCTCCATTAAATACCACAGGCCACTCCATCGTATACAGCTCCTATAACTCTTCTATAAATGTGCAGGTATCTTCACCTGTTTGTTCTACAAAGCATTATATTTTAATTATCAATTAAACTGTTGATTTATTTTATTGATTTAGCCATTAATGGGTCAATATGAACATCAGCGTTTATGTTTTCTGATATAAAAACTTTTATTTTACAGAATTTACAATGCAGAGAAGATGTGTTATGAAATACGTTTATTATCTTAATTCAAGTCCCAAACACTTGGTTGTATGTTTGCTTTCTCTTAATTCCTATTTATAACTAAGTTTAAGGGTTAAACTGTAAAATATGAAGCCTCAAATCAAATATCTTTATTTTAATTTTGACAATGATTATGATCCTTTTCAATAGTGTAAAGAGAAAGTCAGAATTTAGTCAAAAATGTTCATCCCAGTTTCTTAGAGCCTAATGTGACATCTTCTTTTGTTTGTTTGAGCAGCAGAGACACAGATGTAAAAAAGAGAATAATAGAATAAACCATCACAATCGAGAATCTGGAATCTCTTGCAGATTAACTTTGTCCTCTCGTAATATTAGTCAATCCTAACCAGGCCTGTTAACAATCTCTCTTCATTGTTTATTCATCTCTTGACGATTATTTTCCAACTAATTGATTAGTCATTTATTATTTATTATCAGTGTTTGGGTTATTCTGGGAAAAAAAAAAAGGTTCTGAAAGCCCAAAATATCTTGTAATATCTTGTTCAACCAAAAGTCTAAGAATCACAGATATTCCTTTTAAAACAATTTAAAACAGAGAGACACCAACTATGCTTGTGTTTGACATTTCAGCTCAATTAAATGTCTTAAAAACTCCAAGTGAATGTTCTGTTGATTGACTAATTGATGAGTCACAGCTGGTTCATTGAGTTTCATTTATTTTTACAGCAGTAAAACATAAAACCTGTTCTCAGAGTCTCACCTTCACCAAATCAGTTTGAAAGTTTCATATTGATCATGGCTGCTGCTGAGGTTGTTCTCAGTTCATCAGTCTTAGCACATTAATATAATTTGTGTGACTTTCTTCTACCTCCTCTCCACCCCTCCATCCCTTCATCCCTCCCTCCACTCCGACCTGTTCACATCCTCCCTCACCACTTCCTTCCGCTCCTCTTCCTCTAATCCGCGCTCTCACTTTCTTCCTCTCCAAAGGATCCGCTGTTTACATAATCGACGTGATCTCCTCCGAGAGGTCTTCTCCCTCGACTCCCCCCCCACACCCCCCACCCCTCACCTCGTGCTCCGTCAGTCTTTTCTTCTCTCCCATCCTCTCGTGACCTCCCCCACGTTCTCTCTCTCCTCTCCTCTCCTCTCCTCATCTCTGTATTCCCCTCAAACTGACTCATTCCTTTGGGTCTATTTTTATCTCCCCCTCTCTCTCTCTCTCTCTCTCCATCTCTGTGTTTCTCCCCCCCCCCCCCCCCCTGGTCCCCCACATGTAATCAGTGTTCTGTTGATGAACGTTATGATTGAACATAGACAAAAGCAGCACGAGCGCAAGAGGAGAAGCTGAGAGTTGGACGTAGCACGGAGGAGAAGCAGGATTCTTTTTCTATTTTCTGTCCTCTCCATCCTCTCTTTCCTGCTCTGAGGGTCTTCTTCACACCTGAGCGTCCCTGCTCGCTCTCCGGTTAGACCGACTGTGTCCTCTTGTGTGTGTCTCACTGACTCTGCTGAGCTGCTCTGTATTTGTCGTACTTTGTGCATGCACATGTGTGTGTGGGAGTCCAGTGAGTGTTAGCATGATGGATGGATTGAGTGGAAGCCATGTTCACTTCTGTGCTGTGAGTCCACGGCAGAATTAATGTCGCTGTTTGTTTTTGTAAAAGGATGTTTGTGGAGTTTAAAATATTTTGCCCTGAGGGGGAAATAGACTTTTATTGGTAAGGACAGCTAAAAAAAATAAAGAAGATATATCTGGTTTATATGTGCTGCATCTTGTCTCCAGTTGTCCTAATTTTATAATAATATATCATTTTAATGTTGTGTATTTGCTGACATGACACAAATCATTCACATATCAAACTGAGCCTTTCAGAATAAGAGCACAGAATCGGAGAATCTTTGTCAGCAGTGTTTTCCTCTTTCTCTCTCTTTGCCTCTTTGGAATATGAAAGGTTTTTGGCTGTGACTCATTATCAAGTGCATCATATGTGCATATAGATATAAATAATTCTGTATTTATGTTCCTGTATTTGTATTATTTGCTAAAAGACACATTTTGTGTTACTGGTAAAGAGTCTTTTTCTTGGATCTGGATATTTATGACTTTTGTTGGTGATGTGACAATGTTGAAATCAAATTCCCATAATCTGATAATCTTGTCCACCGTGTCCTCTTCAGTGAAGAGCTCCTCTTGTTGTCCTCCCCTTTATCTAACCACGACTCTGTCTCCTCCCAGGACCCGTTTGATGCAGAGCTTCAAAGAGTCCCACTCCCATGAGTCCCTGCTGTCTCCCAGCAGCGCCGCCGAGGCGCTGGACCTCACCCTGGACGAGGACGCCATCATCAAACCTGTCCACTCCAGCATCCTGGGACAAGAGTACTGTTTTGAGGTGAGAGCTGAGCTGCAGTGTGGAGCGAGGGCGCCACACACTCGCGCTCAGAGTGAAGTGTACAGAGCAGCAAATAGCAACACAACTGTTGATCCATCCTGACAAGTGACAGTGATGTGAAATGAAATATAGTCTCTTTTTTTTATATATCTATATATATTAAAAATAGAAGAAACCAGGACACTGGGAAATGAGCCCCTGTCCCTCTATACTGTGCTGCAGGAGTCTGTCAGCTTTTCAATCACATGTTCCATTAGTGGAGCCTGACAGAGGTTGAGAGTGAATGCAAGACATTGTTTTGGCGCCCCAGTTGCAGTCTCCATAGTTACTAATGGCTGTGGTTGTTGAATTTGCTATTGGCTATAACCTCAGGTGACCACGGCCTCGGGAACCAAGTGCTTTGCGTGTCGCTCAGCTGCAGAGAGAGACAAATGGATCGAGAACCTGCAGAGAGCTGTCAAGCCCAACAAGGTGAGGGGAGAGAAAGGGATGCGCTAGAGGAAGAAAAGAGGAAAGGATCCCTCTGTCTGTGTGTCTCTCTCTCTCCTCCCCATCTGCCGTTGTTGTCTGTTTTCAATACGAGCGCACCGCTTCATTCCTCTGTGTGCACTCCATCCTCGTGTCTGTGTGTGTCTGTGTGGAACAATGAAGCCGCCTCTCCAAGCAAAACAAAAAAAACGCTAAAGCTGCAGGAGGTAGAGTCGCAGGGAGGGAGGATCGGAATTGTTATTTTGAAAACACTTTGACATCTTTAAATCAGGTGATGAGACGTCAGTAAAGTGCCACACAGCAGGTCCGTGTTCACCGGCCCAGCGTGAGAGACATGAAGGGACTGGAGGTAGAAGATGGAACATTGTGAGTCCAGGTCTGTTCCATCTGGAGCTCAGGCAGGAATCAAACCTGTGGAAAGATTTGTTCTTAAGAGGCAGATACAAGTGATATCAACATTACACACACAAAAATATAATGAGAAATTCAGTCAAATAATTAATACAAATTTAAATAGTGACAGGAATGTAAAAATCAATGAATCAACAGTTAAAAACTAACAATACTCAAATATTTCAATTAAAAGATAGAAAGAAAGAAAGATATTTAAATTTCAAAGAGAAAGTTATTGAAAATTATTATTTGACACATCAACGGAATAAGTTTTTAATTGGATTTTTGATGCACAGCCAAATTTTCCGTCGGTTCTTTTTCCAGGTTCCTGTCCAAAATCAATGTTCATGTCACTGTAATCCTATCATAGGCGATAAAGTTGTCTCATATAATATCTTAAGGAGTTTTACACGTTGGCAACTGGACTTGCTTGTGTTTCCTGAAGATGTTTCACCTCTTTCAAAAGGCTTCTTCAGTTCTGAAGACTGAGAATCTTCACACAAACGCTGCAGCACACTTTGGAATGAATTGACTTTGACGAGTTCAGGTCTGAGAGAGGACTCGAAGGAAACCAGCAGACGGCAACTTGCGTTTCAACCTGAGATGGAAACAAAACACAACTCCCACTTGGTCACATCTGGACTGAACTGGGAAAGACGGCCGAGCTGAAAGAATCCTGCAGGAAAGACTCAGATCCAGCTTCTTCACGAGCTGATGCCTTCGTAAAAAACAAAGACTGAGCAGATGCATGAAGAACTTTCATCACATGAGATGAAGAAGCCTTTTGGGATGAGAAGTGAAACGTCTCCAAGAAACACAAGCAGGTCCAGTTGTTGAAATACACTATAGTGAATCTCCTGAAGAGAGCATGACCACTGAGAATCACAGTTCTCTTTTATTCAGTCTGTAACTTTGTCCAAACCTTCTGTCTTAGTTTTATCTTTACAGTTAATGTTTTCTAATCGTTTCTGCTCCTCTGATATATCAACTTCTATATATCAAACTCTTCTTCTCTTGACATTTTTGTGAACGAGTGAAGCAGTTTTTAAAACCATTGGTTATATCATCAAACCTCGACAAGGTGCACGTTCTTCTCATCTGTGATGACTATTTCTCATATCGTTAATTAGGTCAGATGAGATCCTCATTCATTCATGGAGCTGTTTAAGAAAATACAATGTTGTATTTTCAGTGCAGCTTTTAAGATGCTGTGGTTTTATATCCATCCTCAAAGCTTGAGAAATACAAAGCTCAGCTCTTCATATCAGCTCGGAGTAAAAACCACTATCCTAATTATCACCAGTGCCCTGAAATAACTTCACTTCTGATTCGGTGCTATATCAATAAAACCAACTCGATTTCATAATTCTGTCAAACTGTCCCGTACCCTCCCCTCTCGGTTATTAAAGAAAAGAAGTGAACAGGCAGCTTTGATGGCAACCGGGGACTGAAACGTTATTAAGCCAGACTGAGATGAAACCTCACCCGGGCTGAGTGCCTGGTCCAGATGCTCCGGCTGCAGGGGTCCTGGCTGAGTCCTGGAGCTCCAAGGACTCCGTGTGGGGGCTCTCCTCCCGCCCCGAAGCAACGGGCTCCGTGCAACTCGCACCAGATGCATCGACTGAGATAAGACTCGCTGCAGAGACGACGAGTCCTTACGAGGCTTTTTGAAAATCCGCTTTGAGCTTTGATTGTTTGGTTTTTCAAAAAGCCGAGCAGCCGCTCCCCACGCCGCTGCAGCTTTCTGTTGATTTTTTTTGATAGTGAAATCGAGACAGGACAGAAACTAGTGAGGATGTAACGTGAGATCGTAGGAGAGGCCTCAAGCCCACGCTGGTCTTTCTGTGCTGAACGTGCACGTAGCAGACTGAGCCACCAGATGCCCGGCACATTAACACTTTGGGGGTTTGTAATTAATTTGGTGTTGTGTTGGGCGCCGGTTAACAGAGAGCGTGCAAATGGAGAACTTAAGCGCCGCGGATCTCGCTGAGGCTCACGTTCCGAGTCGTCTAAATTAGGACTCAAATAGTCTGAAGCAAACAGCAGTGGCATTTCCAGCCCAGTTGAAATGAGTCAACCCCCCCCCGTCCACTGAAACATCACACAGCAATCACCACGGCACACTCACCTCCCGTGGGGGATGTCAAATATAGCTTGGTCTTTGTGATCCTGATTAGGAAGTGTAGCTGTCTACACAAACATTACCACCATTGTGTGTCCCCCCCCCTTGTCTTTGTAGCACATGTGCATTGTGTCGTTTGTGTGTTTCTATGTTAAAGTTGATTACATTTTTTTTCAACCCAGTTTGGCCAAGCTGCTCCTCCGATCCCTCATGTCTTCTCTTTTTTGTCGTGCTGTCTTCTGTCTTCTTTTCATTCAAGTCCTGAGTTGATAGCACTTCATCAAACGACCCCCTTCAAATCCACAGAAGATCAACCACCGTGTCCTCAGCCATTTCTTCCCTGTCATTTATTCTGTTCTCCTGCAGGCTGCCCTGCTGTCGCCTCACACACCCACACACACACACACACACACACACACACACACACACACACACACACACACACACACACACACTGTCTCTGCTTCCATTTCTTGTTTTTTCTTTGCAGTTCGTCATTCATCTCTTCTCTCTGTTCTGTAATGAGTCTGTAATGAGACGCACTTGACCTCATTTGACCCGATTCCATCTCCTCGCAGGACAACAGCCGGCGGGTGGACAATGTGCTCAAACTGTGGATCATCGAGGCCCGCGAGCTTCCAGCCAAGAAGCGCTACTACTGCGAGCTCTGCCTTGACGACATGCTGTACGCGCGCACCACCAGCAAGCCCCGCACCGACACGGTGTTCTGGGGCGAGCACTTCGAATTCAACAACCTGCCAGCCATCCGCAACCTGCGCCTTCATCTATACAAGGAGACGGATAAAAAGAGACGCAAGGTGATAAAGAGATCTGAGGTAACTCAGAGGCAGTGTCGTGGTATTTGGTTTGTTTGTGGGAATGAAAGGACTCACTCAAATGCACCAGACATGGAAACACACTGATGAACCGATGGGCAATTATCACCTGAGTCTGTGAAGCTCTGTGAAGCCTGAGAGTTTGAATTCATTGTTTATCTGTCCAGCCACGATGTCAGGCAGCTGTTTACACAGATAACGATGTATGAACCTCCTCAACACAATCTGCTCGGCTGGTGACCAACTGGTGACTAAAGCCTGAAACATGCTTCTGCGACTGCGTCTGCGTCTTTTCACGCCGCTGTGGCGCAAGACTCGTTGTCATTCATGCTTCCCCAACAGTTGCGCGTCTTACAAAGCAATTCCGCGCCAGAACACTAGGCGGAGTAATGCTTTTTGTCGAAGACGACCTAAGAGACGCCTTCTTTCTTCTTCATCGATTGTTTATTTACATAGCTACTGCAGCTCCTTGTAGCCTTTTTCAGGCGGACAAATCGGCCAGTCAGCGACGGGTTATACAAGTGGACATACTTTCGGATCTCTTCTGCCAAACGCTCTCTTCTATTTGGTCCATATTCATTCTTCTAAATCTCCCGTTGTTTCTGCCTGTATTATGGGGCATGAAACCGGAAATGCAGCTCCAGAAGGGATGTAGAGCAGACCAATCACAGCCTTGCGGGCTGAGTGAGCTTGCAGAGCTTTGCCGTAAATTTTAGAAAAGTGGGGCGACGCCCATCAGCACGTAAGAAGGTATACATAAGCACGTAAGGGACCCGGAAGGGCTCTTGCGCTTACGGGCCCGTGAAAACGTAGAAGCATGTTTCAGGCTTAACTGGTGAAGCATTGAGCAGCTTTAGAACCAGATGTTTCCCTCAGGAGTTGGTGGAGACCAAAAGCAGAGCGTGCAGAGACTGAATGCTACGCTTGGGACACACGTGTCTGCTGCAGAGTACTAAGTTTTCGGCCATGACTACTGTATTTCCTCAAATAAAAGTACGGCTATATACACAACTTAATGCCAGGACTCTACAGTATAAAGCCGAGCATCTCCTGGTCCAGCAGTTACATATGTCTGTGACGTATTCGACAGAAATTGAAGCTGTGGTGAAAGATCTTTTTATTTGACTATTTTGCTGTGAAACTCAGGTAGTAGACAGGAAATGCGTGTCACAAATATCAAACGTTGCTGGTTTAAATCCCAGCTGTGATTTTATGTGGAATAAAATGACTCAAAACACGTAAAATAATCCCAACAATGACTTTTGTAGTTTGAAGTCAAAGCCGTTTATCAACCCTGGAACAAACGCTCTGCTCCTCCAACATGGTCACAACAGAAATGAGCAGTTTGGCTCAGTTTCAGATCATCAGTAACAACAGCAGCATCGGGAAGAGGAAATATCCTGTGAGTGGCAGTAACACTAAAAACCAGACAGCTATGATTATCCATGTAAAAAGAGAAGCCAGAATTAATCACAATAATTGATGAAACAATCACTGAGTCGCGCAAAAGATTAACAAGCCAATAAACTCCCTGCTGATAATAAGCATTTTGGAGCTTTTGTGTTATTTGGCCGTGAAAAATCTTGTTTTTTGTCCCTTTATGTTTAAAGCAAAACATTTTCTCATCAAAAGCTACAAATGGGATCATTTTATTTTCAATTTTGTTCATTTCTAGCTTCAAACATCAACTCTCCAGGGATCTAGTGTTTGTCTGTCTTAAATCAGCACATACATTTTAAATTGACTTGGAGAAAATGTTGTCAAAACTAATATCTGTGTTTTTATCGTTGAAGGAAAAAAGCACATACTTAGGACTGGTAAGCATCCCCATCTCAAGCATCACGGGCCGTCAGTTTGTGGAGCAGTGGTACCCGGTCATCCAGCCCAGCGTCCTCACCAAGGGAGCCGGAGCCGGGGGAGGGAAGATCATCAACGCATCCCTACGCCTCAAGTCCCGCTTCCAGACCATGAACATCCTGCCCATGGAGCTGTACAAGGAGTTTGCAGAGTACGTCACCAATAACTACCGCACACTGTGTGCCGTGCTGGAGCCCGTGCTGAGTGTGAAGAGCAAAGAGGAAGTGGCCTGCGCCCTCGTGCACATCCTGCAGAGCACAGGGAAGGCGAAGGTACAGGGATCACTGAATCCTCCTTTAGATTTGTGCTGATATGATCTCGAGCAAAGCTTCTTTAAAATCACAGTTGTCCCTCCTCCGCAGGATTTCCTTTCAGACATGGCGATGTGCGAGGTGGACAGATTCATCGACCGAGAACACCTTATCTTCAGAGAGAACACTCTGGCCACCAAAGCCATAGAAGAGTACCTCAAACTGATCGGACATAAGTACCTCAAGGATGCTATAGGTGAGTCAGAACAGTTTGATCGCTGCACGACATTGAAACCTATTTCAAATAAAGAGGTTTAAGTTTCAGAACGAAAAACTTTTATTAAAAAGTCCAAAAAAATCCTTCCTAAGAATCCTGCTACTCACTTTTTCTCAGCCTTAGTCTGGTTTGTTGGGAATTTCATTATTTCCCAGCTCATTCAGTCAGACGTGTCTTTTTTATTCTGTATTCCCACTCAGCACAAGAAGCTGCAGCCCTCACAGGTGGAGGGAAAGAAAACAAATGTATTTTTTCTATTTGGTTTCCCAGATTTATGGATGATAGAGAAATGTAAAATTCTATTCTAGTTTTAGTTGTTTAGTTGTATAAATATAGAACATGTAAAAATAAGAAATCAAAAGCAAATATATAAAAAAAAAAAAAAATACTATCAGCACCAGGGGAGGGATTGGGCAACAAATACAGTTTCTTTTGCCAAGGAAAGTTAAAGTGGTTAAAGATGAGCTTCATCCAACATCTGCAAAACCTGCTGAATATTGGAGATATACGCTGGTTTTAATAATTTTTGAGTCTTTTTAACTGATCTACAGTTCAGCATCTTTCAATAATAATCAGTAAAATAGAGTGAAAGAGGAAAAATTATCCGTATTCCAGGTTAATGAACCATCAAACTAATTTGAAACTGCCGTTTTAAGGCTAAAATTGCACATTGCTGCTTTAATGGTGAGCGTTTCATCTTCTAAATAAATCTAACAGGAGAGTTTGACCTCCAGGTAACTTGTTCTTGGTTTTGTGGCTCTTATTTTTAATGGATCATAATGTTTTTCTTAACGGTTTGTTGGTGCAGTTGTTGTTTTCTTTATAAACAACACTGAACCGATCGTCGCCGTAGTTTTCTGCTGTTTATGTCACTAATGAAATGTAATTTGAAGGGGAGTTCATAAGGGCCTTGTACGAGTCAGAGGAAAACTGCGAAGTGGATCCCATGAGAACCCCCCCCTCTGTGCTCCCGGACCACCAAGCCAATCTCCGAATGTGCTGTGAACTGGCGCTCTGCAAGATTGTCAACTCCCATTGGTGCGTAGAGATAAATAAATAATACCATTCCTTTGTATTGACTGTGAATATTCCTCTCTGCCATATTAAAGTTTCATGAGGCTTCAGTTTCTGTCACTGCGAAGCACAGAATCTCTTCAGTCTTTGTCATTTCCCTCCACAGCGTTTTCCCCCGAGAGCTGAAGGAAGTTTTTGCCTCGTGGAGAGTGCGCTGTGCCGAGCGCGGTCGAGAAGACATCGCCGACCGCCTCATCAGCGGTTCCCTCTTTCTACGCTTCCTGTGTCCCGCCATCATGTCCCCGTCGCTCTTCAACCTCACGCAGGAGTATCCCGACGAGCAGACCTCACGCACGCTCACCCTCATCGCTAAAGTAGTGCAGAACCTGGCCAACTTCTCCAAGTCAGTTTCATTTCACTCTGCTTGCACCAGTTCACTGTGTAGTAGACAAGATACCACGTGTGTAGATGCAGTATCATCAATCCTGACAAAACATACAAGTAACTTTTGTTAACAAGGAAAAAAAGGCTTTTCTAATTTGAAAACCAAATCTGGCCTTTATTGACATTAAAGACTCAAATATTTAAATATATTTAATTTGTCTTTCCCTGGAGTCAGTGTCCTTATTATAATTTCAACAATATAAGCTTTGTTTACATGCGTTTGTAATTGTTTACAAATATGAATGGGTCAAAAACCGAGCCCTGCGTAACGTCAACGTCACAATCATTCTCTTTCTTTCTGAAAAAGTTCAATTTTTTGTATTTGTGCAGACTTATATTAAAAACAACTATATATTGCTTTATATACATTCATGGACATTTTGAGGTTGTTTCCTCTTTCTCTTCATTGCACCAGAAACCTTGAAAAGCTTCTTGTCTGGAATCAAAGGTTTAGTTGCAGACAAATTGACATATACATAATTATATATATATATATATTCATGGATTCACACCCAGAAAGCGTTCTTTTGATTTAGCCTTGACAACACGGCAAATGGAGCTGGAGGAAAACAAAACCACCTTTAAACAGTTATCATAGATAATGATTCCAGTTGACGTTTGATGTGTTACTTTACTTTCTTTTTGGGTTTTTTTTTCTGTCACTTCTCTCCTCTTTCACACCCCCCCCCCCCCACCTGCTCATCTCCCCCCCCCCCCCCCCCCCCCACGTCTCCCACCCGCAGGTTTGGCAATAAAGAGGAGTACATGTGTTTCATGAATGAGTTTTTAGAGATGGAGTGGGGCTCCATGCAGCAGTTTCTCTTCGAGATCTCCAACCTGGACAGTGTCAGTAACGCCGGTGGCTTTGAGGGCTACATCGACCTGGGCAGGGAGCTCTCCATACTGCACAGTCTGTTGTGGGAGGTCATTGCTCAGCTCAGCAAGGTGAATGCAAACATGATACACAATATTAGACATTAATGCAACCACATCACATTATTTTTGGGTGCTTTTTCATTCACAAATTTAAATCTCAGTACTTACTTTAGTATATTTTATTCTAAAATGCTAAATTATTTCATAGCCATCTATTAAATGTATTGCACAATATAATGTAATAACAAAGTCAATGTTTTTAGATACATTTAAATACATATTGCACAATTTTACAAAATATCAATACTTATATATGTGTGTAATCTAGGGTTCGGCCCCAAAACTCCATATCGGCTCTATTTGATGTTCAACAATGAATTTCCACGATTCAATCTGAATTATGTCTCACTGTTCTCTTGTCTGAAACATTTCACAATATAAGGCTGCAAGTCATGACTCAAACTTGATCTGTCATAATCCCCAGGTGAGCAGTAGATATATGACATTTTAATGGACCCCATGTATTAGATTAAAAAAATGTTTAATTATAAATCTGCAGAAGTTTCTGATTAACTTTTCCCCCCTTGAACCGCAGGACGCCATAATCAAATTGGGTCCGCTGCCGCGCCTCCTGAACGACATCAGCATGGCGCTGCGTAACCCTCACCTCCAGAGGCAGCCCAGCCACCAGACAGACAGGGTCCAGGAGAGACAGGCGGACAGGCTGCTGTCCCGGCCCAGCTTCAACAGGGGCATCTCGTCCGACTTTCAAAATCTCATGATGAGGGATCTTAATAGGTAGGAGACGCCTGTCGTAGTGAAGAGCAAAGCAACAGCTCTGAAAAGCTTTGGGGATTTGAATGTCGTTGTATCACAATGTGTGTTTTGTTTCAAATGGCGTCGATGTGGTAAAAGGTAATATTATTGTAAACTACAGTTTTGAACTATTTTAATTTTGTATTTCCATTTTATTTTAGATTTCAGGGGAGATTAATTCTCATGTGCATTAATTTAACCGGCAAAGTTTCATTTAGTTTTATTTACTGTTATTTGACAACTAGTGGGAAAATGACATTTTAAAGAAAAAAATAATCCGGGATTTGACCCCTGATTCAGATCTGCACCAAAATGTAATCTGTTCTTCCTTGACATGTATTTTATCCTTACAGCAAGTTTCATGATAATTGGTTTAGCGGTTTTTGTGTTATCTTATCTACAATTAAACAATATTTGCATTTATATTGTTCATGATGCAGCCTCACAGTGTGTATCTGCAGCTCTTAGTGGCCTTACTCACTCCTGTTCTCCAGCTCTATAGATATCACTCGCTTGCCTTCCCCTACCTCCACCGGCGGGGTGATGCCATCGCGCTCGCAGATGAGTTTTCAGGACCGTGACCACCTTCATCGAGCGCCCTCCAAAGACATGTTTTACGTATCACGCCCCCCCCTGGCCCGGTCCAGCCCGGCCTACTGCACGAGCAGCTCGGACATCACCGAACCCGACCCTAAGGTGAGTTTGACCACACTGACTCGGGGAACCATCATCCCATCCACTAGGTTTACCTTTGCCAAAGTGAGGTCGGTATGACGTGCATGTTGGTCATACTTAACAGAATCTGCCATCGTGTGACCGAGGCTGTAGTTTATCATGACATCTGCCTTTTTTCCACTGATTCACCACGCAACTCATCCTAGCGGTATTTCCTGGGAAATACTACGAGGCATTCCGATATCCAGGCCTCGCGGTAAAAACACCCGCACCACCCTCACCCATATCATCCGTGGCCACATAACCAAACCAAACCATACCCAAATTATACGGGGCACCCTAGCCTCTCATATCCCATACTATTTAGATGCTTAGTGTCAGTAAAAGCGTATCTATGATGGACCTCCAGGCTTCCCGAATGAACAGCGTGTCTAACCTGCAGTCGGTGGACATGCTCACCTCCTCCCAGGCCTCCATCGCCGGCATGGGCAGCTTCGGAGGGCTGAGCAGCGGAGGCGGTGGCGGCCTGGGGTCGGGCCTGAGCAGCCAGCTGCGGGCCGGTGGGAGGTTGTCAGCTGGCTCTGGCGGCTCCAGCATGTCCGGCGGCCTCCGGCTGAGCCAGCTGAGCCAGATGGGCACCACCACCGACTCGCTATCCCAGCAGCAGCAACAGCAGGCCGCCGCCATGCGCTACCCGCTTTCCTTCCAGAATCCCCTCTTTCACCTGGCGACCGCTGACGGGCCTCAACAGCAACAGCTCCACCACCAGCACAGCCGGGCTCAACCCCCAGCGCCCCTGCTCCTGACCCCAGAGCCGGATCCCTCCCACCAGGCCTACATCCCACAGTTCGCCCACGGGGGGTTCTCTCGCAGTGAGGACCTGTCCACCCTCAGGACCAGGGACGGTCACCTGGGCCAACCCAGCATCATCCACTCGCACAGCTACAGTGACGACTACAGCAGGGCTGAATATGGACGCAGGCAGATGTCCGTGCATGCACAGGTAAATGTAGATTCATGGTAATCTGGAGTATAGATCATATCTTTAGTGCCACAACAAACAATGTTGTTGTTATTATTAAGAACTTTACAAATGCATGAAATAGTGAAAACATCTTTTTAATGTTTGTTTTGTCTGTTGTGGTTTAATCAGACAAAAGAAGCAAATTGTCCGCTCTGCTTAACGAGAGCCTGCTGGTACCTTTTCATTATAAATGAGTTCAACATCGATTATGACAATTGATGCACATCTACTAATCAATTAATTATTTCAGCTCTTGATTTTGAATTTGTTTTTTTTCCTGCTAAGCCATCATACTCATAGATCTATTACTCACACCTGGATGAGTAATAGACTTCCTGGATCATTTATCATTGTCTCACTGGAACCTAAAGCAACTCGTCCAATCATCGCAGCCCCTTGTTTTAATGCAGAGAGTATAATCAGTGAAAATGCTGACGTTTCGTTCACTTCTTTTCTGTTTTAAGGAAAACCTCCAACAGCAGCAACACATGATGGGCATGGCCTCCCAGACCGGAACCTCCCACTCCTCCCTGGCCGCCACGCCCCCCACCACGGTCCTACCTGTCCGCCAGAGTTCCGTTGCCCCGCCTCCCGCACAACGTGTCAAATCCCAGACTTCCCATCAGCTGTCCGTCAGTGCAGCTGCCGCTCCCGCTGCTCCGGCCAAAACGCGACCGCCGAGCGCGAACCTCCTCCAGTCGCCGGAGTCTGGCTACGGCGGCAGGCAGCAAGGGCCCCGGCAGCTGTCCGTCAAAGACAACACGGCCCCGGGCCTGCCCCACCAGCAGAGCTCCGTCAGGGAAAACCAGAGTCCACAGGGAACCACCGGTCAGAGCACCCAACAGTCACCACAGCAGCCGTCTCAGCAGCAGCAGCACCTTCTCAAACCCACCATGAGCAAACAGGTAACATCTGCATCTCTTTACTCTTCTCTCTGGGACTTCAGGTGTCTCTGCACGTCATGTCTGTTACTGTCAGTGGCTCTGAACTGTGTGAGTGTGTCTATAGTATTGCGTGTCTCAATATTCAGGGGATGCATCCTTCAGAGGACGCGGTCTACCCGGTCCACGAAGATCGCCTCCTTCGTGGACCGGTGTAGATCGAGCCCGAACATGTGTCCCGTTAGATGTTTGGTTTATTTGAAGTGTGATACTCAAGCATTGGATGTCTCGTCACCTGCCGGCACTGTTACCCCTTTGAAAGCCATAAAGCAATGAATCCTGGTATAAGCTTGGCCGCAAGGGGATTCAACCGTTGGAGCTCTCGTTTATCGGTTATTAAAAGATGCAGCCATCGAAATGGGACATCCTAGTTGCGCCACTGTGACGTTCTCAGTCTTCTAACGCAGCCTCTGAAGTATGTGGCCCCTGAGTAGAGTCACACACTGTAGGATTAAGAGCTTGAGTCCTAACAGGGGTCAGCCTTGCTCAAAATATATGAACTAATGTAACTCTGACTCACTTTGGATAAAAAACCCAATTTCCCTTCAGGAAGTCATGTTCTCATATTCTCTCTGCTGGCCTTTCTTCCTCAGGGCTCCCAGACTCCATCCACCCTCAATCCTCCAACCCCGGCCAACGAGCGGACCGTGGCCTGGGTGTCCAACATGCCTCATCTGTCAGCTGACATCGAAAGTTCGCGGATCGACCGTGAGGATTTCAAGCTGAAGGAGTACTCAAAGAATGGATGAGTCACGCATGGACAGGGTAGGTACCAGTTATAACTTTCAGACCTGCCCTTTTAAAGGGGACAAACTTGAGTTGAGTCATCTCTATCAAATGGCACCAAGATGTTCTGAGGTCGCGAATATCGAGGAGAAATAACCATGAGCGGCGTATTCATCAATCTTTTGCAGAGTTTGGTACATTCACCCGAAGTTTGAGTAGGTGGACGTGGATCTCATCCCTGCAACTTGTGTTAATATAAGAAACAACTCTAATCCCACAGAGAAACCAGGGTTGTGAACAGCACTATATCCAGATCTCTCATTCCGTCCTCTGTCCTTCCCTCAGGTACGCGAGTACGAGGATGAGATCCACTGCCTGAAGGAGCGGCTGTCGATGTCCCACAAGAAGCTGGAGGAGTACGAGCGGAGGCTCCTCACGCAGGAGCAGCAGACCAATAAGATCCTCCTGCAGTACCAGAATCGACTGGACGACAGCGAGCGGCGGCTACGGAACCAGCAACAGGAGAAAGACAGCCAGATTAAAGGAATAATTAGCAGGTAAATGGAGTCTGTTGTTGGGATGGAGGGCAGAAGCCAGCTCAGTGGTCTTTCACAGGGAGGCCACGGGCCGCAGCGGCTTTATGTTTCCTTTATTATGACTTCGGTTGAACAGACTTTATGAGTTTTTCTTTCAAAATATATGGAAAGAGTGACTAAGATAAAGATTGCTAGCGTTCATTCAGCACCATGTGCGCATATTGGATTATATTTAACAGGACCGAAGTTGAATCCGTTCTTTCCAAAAATACATATATTGCTTATTGGAATAGGACTCGATTTAGCAGAGGTTGTTATCTTGCAGAGAATATTGCAGGGTAGGAGGTTGGTTTCAGTTTCATTAAGTCCCACAGCCCTGGGAGCGAGGCAGGAAGCTGTATATTGAAAGCCAAAGCTGCAGGCATATAATGAGTGACAAATTAAATGAGAGACTATAATACGGGGGGAGAGATCTATATCTTCTTTGATAAGTATGCAGGGCATGCTCCTTCAGCTGTTGGTCTCCTTTCAGCGGAGTTAAGCTGGACAAAGGCATCTCTGAGTGTCAGCATCACATTGGGATAAATGCTCCGGCCCACTCCTAATTTATCGTGCGCCTGTGTGAAATTGTAATGGAGCAGTTCTTAAGTGCAGTCTTGAGATTTTATCGAGCGACCTCAACATTAAGTAGTTGATGGGGAAAGGGGGCGGAGTATTGATTGAATCTCAGCTGTAATCAGGGCAGAGAAAAAACCCAAATGTTTGCTGTGTTGTGAGGATTTTCTTTTTAAAGTTTGACGACACGTTAGAGACGCTTCCCCCGAAAGTTTAGTTTTTATTTATTTCTGTCGGGCAAAGAGTTCAGCTGAAAAGAGATTGTCTCATAAAAGTGTGTGGTCTGCAGTTGAAGGCTGGATGTCTGTGACAGAGAATATTGCCACTTCTAATCCAATCCAGGAAAGAAGACGTGGAATGAAGACAGAGACAGTCCTGCTCGTCTTCTTTTGAGGGGGGGGGGAAACATCTTTTAACGGCCTAACCTTGTACATGAAAACCATCATCACACACCTTTCTATGTCTCTTATCATCAGAAGCTTTTATGAAACACAGCTCTTGCTTCTGACTGGATCTCGGGGCCGTTCGAGATGAATCCACTTAGTTTAATTTTCTTTTGACTCTCCCACGAGATTGCAGCGCAAAAAGCACAAGAGGATTGAAAATCTGTTTCAGAAACATGGCTGCACTTTTTAAAGCGACACAAGGTGTTTGTGTGGGACCTTCGGGCGCAGGACAACAGAAGACCGTGGTTTAATGATAGCTCTTCCATTTTAAATCGAGGTGAACCATGATCACTGACAGACTGCAGGTGTATCTCTTTACATAGTGAACATGGGGGCCGATGCCTCGCTCCTTTTTTTTTTACATACGACGCTATATGAAGAAAGTCACAGACAAAACTTCAGTCAGTCTGTGAACGATGAAGATTCAAGCATGAAGGCGAAGAGGAATATATTCCTCCTCCTGTAGAGAAACTTTGTCAGAGCACTTACCCATTGATTATTGCTCCTCTGGAGTACGAGCTTGAAGTGAATCCAGCCGATCTGCTTCACGCACGGAGCCTCTCGTGTGGAACACTGGCATTTCCGATGCTAACACTTGTGACTTTTATGGTTTGACCACACAAGCATGAATTTAGTAGCAGATGTTGATGCTTCCGAGTCGATTTGACTGACAATTCACTGAGCCAGAGCCTGTCAGCGGATGCATTTGTGCACTTGTGCATCGTCTGAACTTTGGTGCACACAACAGCGATGAGCGTGGATGCCAAGAAATGTGGTTTCAAGCCGTCACATAGGATTGACTGGACTCCAAAATCTCCAAACCATAGCCTTGTGTTTCTTTCCCATCTTGAATTGATATATTTATTTTAAAATTTCTCACATTCGGATCCAAGATTTGGGTGCAAGTGCAAGTGCAAGCTCAGGTTCTGCAACAGAAGGAGTTGAATTCTCGGCTCCTGTGCAGGCTTGAAATAAACCTGTGTACTTGCAGAACTCCAACAGTCAGCATCCTGCTTCAGAGATTTTCCTTTCAGAGAAGCCTTAATGTTCTGTGCATGAATTTTAAAGCTCAGAGCAAATCCAATATCTGTCATTAGACCGGATACACTTCATGTTCTAACAATCTAATTTAAACCAAAGCCGAATATAAATTATTATTTTAAGGTCATGCTAGGTTGGATCCACTGAAAACACTTTACCTGTAGCACTTTCCTTTAGGGTTATGATCCTATTAGTCGGCTACAGGCTCTTATTTATTTCATTCTATTTATTTATCTATCCTCAGAATATTTTCCTCATTTATTAATTTCTAAATTTGAATGAAACTATTTATCTTCCCTGAGCGTTTCTTGCTGTGAACTGAGCAACATATTGACATTGGAGAGATGAGTTTGCAGTAAATGGTCTTGATTGTAAGTGTCATAGTAATAATCTATTTTTACCTATAATCCATAGCATATTTAAGTCTGTGATGCAAGAGCCATAACAATAATAATATATGAAAAAAAAAGATATATATATATAAATGAAATCTATTGAGAGTGAAATTATAACTATTTTAACGTTGCAATAGCTTGACTTTTAAGCGCAATAATAGATACGGTATGTCGACATATTCCGATTGAGGTATATTGTATGCATTTAGTGTACATATAAAGAAACAGTTACTTCCTGCCAAACTCCTCCTGCCCAGGTGCCATCCACAGAATCTAAAAACCGAGAAAATAAAAGTGTAACGTACAAAAACACGCCGCTGAGACGCTGACGTGACTCTTTGAGTGTGTTCCTGAGTTCTCTTCTGGTTTTTTGGTGTTTGTGATTTGAATCTGCATTTTTTCTTTCAAATGAACGATTGCAATGGATATTATTTATCAATTAAAAGCGAGAGAAGAAGAAGAAAAAAAAAGAGTATATATCGTATAATCTTGTATGATTTTTGCTGTACATGCTTGGTATGACTTTGACCCCCCCCCGCAGTGCGTCATCGGTGGTGTCCAGTGACATGGTGATCGGAGTCGGTGTTCGAGGAAGTTAGACAGTTCTGTCTTTTGACTTATGCAGTTACAGTATGATTTTAAATATTATCATTAAAAAGGGCAACTACTTTATTATTATTATTATTACAATTATTATTATTACTATTCTTTTCCCTCTCCCCCTCTCCAGAGATTTTGATCCTATTCTGGTGTCAGTTTATCTGCCTCTCTTCTGTAGCAAGAATATATTGATGGGTTGTACAGATTGTACTTTGGCAAAAACCTGTGTTTAAATCTTGCAAAAATGAATTCATAGTGGTGATGAGTTTTGGCTTGATGTGTGTGTGTGTGTGTGTGTGTGTGTGTGTGTGTGTGTGTGTGTGTGTGTGTGATTGACATGGCTCGTAGCAACAGCCAAAGGGTTTTTATCCATTTCTCGCAGACCTGTGTCAAAGAGTTGCAAATAATTCTATAGTTTGTGTATTACCAGATTGGGTCGGGGGGGGGGGGGGGGGGGTGGGGTTCTTCCTCTAAGCCAATCAGGTAAGTTCTCAATCAAAGTCACGAGAACGAACCAGAGAAGTTATTTGCAGCTTCTGCTTGATCCAGGTCTGTCTGTTTTCTTTGTGTTCACATCGACTCCACATCCTTTGTCTCTTGCCTTCTTTCTCTGTAGCAGAATATTCAGACCTTGTGACCTCACGTTGGTGGACGCACACGTTGTTTTGTGCGACTTGACCTCAACAACACACTACTTGAAGTGCAACTGGATATAACCACGGCTTTTTCTTCTTTTTTTTTTGTAACATATCACCCACATGAATCATTGTCTGCCTTTCTGAAGTCGTGTCAAAAATCTTAATGCTGTAAACCCATGTTACATTCCATTGTTTTTATGGGACACTGCTAATATTTCTGTCTGTGCTTATTACTTTTTTTTTTTTTTTTCCTATTCTCTTCTTTTGTAAAATAACCCTCGACCCTGTACATTATTTATGGAATAAAACATCCAAACATCTTATGTTTGAAACTTCACCTGTGGATTTTCGTTCTTTATTATCAAACGCATGCCTCTCTGTGTTCTGAATAAAGTCGTGGAAATGTGCCGAAAATGACTTGACTTGACTGCTGCCAATAAGAGTCTTCTGTCAATTATCTGACACAGTTATAAAGTTGTGCTTTATTATAAAGGCTTATTTCAAGTCACAAAATAAAATAAAATGCAACGATGTTTATTCTGCTGCCGATAAAATGTCAACGGAAAACCTTGTAAACCAGATGGAAAGTCATGAAATGCAATGAGTTTTTATTTTTATTTTTTTTTATTCACACCAACTTCTATTTGGCATTTATCACCACCATAACAATACTCACAGTTCACAACCAGCTGGCTGTAAAACTGCAAGATAAACCCGTGTGAGAAAAATATCCTCAATCGACCCGATCTGGAGTAAATCCTCGGCAACTTGGATAATCATGAGAGCCGGGAAACCGGCGCCGTCTGCCGGCTGGTGACCAGCGCAGCAGGAAGCTCGCTCCCATCTACGGGCCGCGCCTTTGAAACGATTGGTCAAAGGATTTTTCCACTCGTGCCTCGGTCAGTCCATGTTGCATAACACAGCCAATTCCCTGGGGATGATTGGGATCTGGTACCAAACCACCTGACTTCAAATAACCAAGAATAATTGTCCGCAGTTGGCCGTAATTGCACTTTGAAAACACCTTAAAGGGCCGGAGAGGCTTTGATGGATCCCATTGGGGCGAGAAGAGAGAGAGAAAAAGCTCCAACCAGTGACAATTGGCTTGAACACACTGGGCTGCCCATGAGATTTGGGATTCAGATTTGAGGTACAGGTAACCAGCATGTGATCGCTGTTGGGCCAGATGTCGGAGATGCATCTGCTCAACCTCTTATCAAGTGTCATCTTGGGTTCATAATGCTCCCTCTCTTTCTGTCATCCCCTACTTCCCCTACCTCTCTCTCTCTCTCTCTCTCTCTCTGCTTCCAAGACTCATGGCTGTGGAGGATGAGATAAGGGGAGGACCCGTGATTGAGCCAAAAACCAGGATTTTCCCTGATCAGGTCTGTGAGACAGTTTTCTTCTCTCGTCGAGTCTGTTCGGTGGCCTGTGCTTTCTCCTCCCCTCTGCCTCCCCCTCCCCCCCGCTGCTGTTATAATTACGTCTGCTGTGTGTACGTCGTCCCTCCAATTGTCTTGCCCTGTTCCCCCCTCGACTTGTCCCCTGTGTTTGGGTTCAGCCGCCAACTGTTTGCCAACCGAGACCTTTGGAGTTCAGAGTGCGTTGCTGTTGTTGTTGTTGTTGTTGTTGTTTGCATTCCTCAGATCAAGATGTCTGACTCTATGGGCTTGTGCTCCAGGCCTGTGGTTCTGTAGTTGGTTGTTTCTGCAGAGCATGACGGGGTTAAACTTTCCCTCAACTTTTATTAAAACCAGATTCTCACTCAGGTTATTGAACAGCTGAGCTCCGACTCTTCCTCACGCTGTGTCGTGATGCTGAGTCTCTCCTCTTCCTCAGTCCTCTGATAACGACCCTTACATTATCTTATTCAAACTGCAGTAATCCCTTCATGTGTTGATAGATAGTTATAGATTTATAGAAGTTATGGAGAGTGCTCGACTCCATGAAGACGAATCAAACATTCAATGTTTTGTTCTTTCTTCATTAAGGGGATGTTCAGACTTTGGATATAGCCATCAGATATATCCATACTTACATTCCCATGATGCTTTGGGGATGTAAACAGGAAGTATAGTTGCCATAAAATACTGTAAGATGCTCAATTACAACTTGAGACTATGTTTTTTTTACTCTATATGATTTCCTAGTTGATGGAGATATCCTCGAGTCATTGCTCCATCACAATAATAACTTGAATAGTACAAGTCACATAAAATCCAATGTCTGTGTGTTCAGATTGTACTAGGTTATGATTCCTACGAGTGAAGTCTGGATGGCTAGAACCATAGGATAATTCAAACTTCAGTACATTCTGAAAATTGAATAGAAAATACAGGAATTCTCCCTTAATGACGACATGTGCTGGGTTTTCTCATGAATCCTTCACTCAGTTCATTTGACACTTTCAATGTTCTCCCCTTGCCTTCAAACAGCTAATGTCTCTGTCGAAGATATCAAACAGTCGCCCCACTTCAAATGTTCCCCCATGCGTTTGGTCATACTGGTGATTTTTCCCCAGTTAATTGCATGGCTTATCAAAGAGAGACCTCATGATAGATTTCTAGTTACGCATCAAAAGCAGCAGGGAGCGGAAAAAGATAGTGAAACGAGGGAAGAGCTGACAGGAGCCTGTGAGCATCACACGGAAAAGATATTCAGAGAAAACCCCACATTACAATGAAAATGTATATTTATTGATAATATGAAGTCATAAATATTTCACACAAAAGCTTCTCCCAAGGGAACACATGCAACTTGAGATCCAGGGCTGTAATTATTCTTATAAACAGTTAATATTTCAATCCTTTTGAATTAAAAATGTATTAACGATGCTATTATAAATTAAAGTAATTAGGCTAATTGAAGGAGGGGAGTCCAAAGTGGTTCTGTCCACTGCTTTCCCATCATCCTTTGACTGGTATTAACTGGGTATTTAATTGCATTGTAATGTCTTTAAAAGTTACTTTAATGTCGTGAACACGGCAGAAACCATGTGTAAAAAGAGTATATAAAGTAATATTATAAAATCTCTAAAACTAAGAAAACCTCAAACAATATTGAAATACTCAAAATGTGGGTTGAAACTATAGAAGCATGTTAATGCAATAGATTTTATTTATTGATTACAATGATTTCATTATAGTACATAATTATAAGAAAGCTTATTTTTAAAGACCTTAGATGTTTGTTATCAGTTTTTAAGCATTGAACTGTGATAATTTGAGTTTTATGAACTATCAAGTGTGTTTAATAAGGAAAAAGCTTCCTGAGCTTGTATTAATCACATCGATATTTCATTCTATAAGATTGAATCAAATTCTTTTATCTGTATGCACTGTTGCACCTCCTTGAATATTGGTAATTTTTGTGTGAATGTGAGGTGGAGTGTGTGTCTGGATAGAACAAATCTGTGCCTCTTTCATATTTGGAGTTATGAAGTAACAATAATGTGTTTATATTCATCTCTGCAGAGGAGATGATTGCATGCACAATCCGAGCATGTCCTTTACACAGGTCTCTTTACCTCTGGAGCAGGGGATCGTGCAGGATTCAGCTCTCCAGAGTCTTCTGGATTAATTACTCTGCTGCTTTCACATGCAGATGTTGTTTTTTGAAGTGCACGATTGAACTCATGTTTTTCTTTCATGTCTCATGAGCATGGTCTCTGTCAGCGACACACAGCATGGCCGGCTGCTTCAATGCTTTCAGGCTGTCAGGTTGTGCGATGATGTGCGGTTGCCATTATTTACATGTATGTAAATGTATGTGCGTGAGCATTTGTGCGTATATCTGTGTCCCTTTTAGTTGTGCATTGTGTTTGTGCTGTCGTTGGGTGGCTGTTGCCTTCGTCCACCCTCACCGCCCTTCCTGAATCGTGCCCACTTGCACACAAACCTTCCCTCCTTCCTTTTCCCTGTCCACTCCCTCCTCCTCTCCTCTCCTCTCCTCTCCTCTCCTCTCCTCTCCTCCTTATGTTGATGAGATACGGTGATTTCTCTTAGGGGAGGCGTCAGTCCATCCTAGTGCAGCCCCGTCTCGCGCCTGTCCCACCCCGAATAACCAGGTAATAAACCAACCGGCAAACTCTCACTCTCCATCCATAAACCTGCTGCCTCTTCTCCACTTCTGCTGTTCTCTATGTGCGTCCCTGTCCATCTGCAGCACCCTGTGAACTCACTGAAAGCCAACACACTGATACGCTCACTTTACTTTCCCATTAATCTTTCCGAAAACCCCAAAATGGCTCCGTCACAGAATGTTTGCACGGAGGTTACTTGAAAGAGTGACAGCAAAACATGTCAGTGATTTGACGCTGCACTGAGCAACTTGGCAGCAAAGTGTGAAACACCTGAAATGTGTTTGATCTGCGCTGCTCATAAATCATCTAATGCAATATCAGTAAATCGTACAGCAGCAGGAAGTGAAGGACACAACTGTAGTAAAGGGACACAACATGTCCTGCAGGTGAATAAAAGTTTGGATTGAGAGACAAAGGCAAAAACAACAGGAAGCTGTGTTGAAACTCAGACTCAGCTGGTGCTCTTATTCTGTAATCAGACTGTGAAAGGGCTAACTCTGTGATAGCTAAATTCTTAGCATAGTGGACAACAGCGTGGATCCACTGGGAGAAGTGGGAGGGAGAAAAAAAACTCCCATTAACTTTCCCGGAGACAATTACGTGACTGACAGTAAAACTTTGAGTGGGCATGAGACTCCCTCAGTTGAGTCATCAGCTGCGTTTCAAAATGTGATTCTTTGATTGACTGAGTCGATGAAAAGGGAAAATTTATATTTTTATATTCAACAATAAAAACAATGCAACTGCTAACTGGGAGTTTTATCTCTTCACAGTCGCAAAACTGGAACTGAACATGGATTTCTCGACAATTTTCAAATCTCTCAACCTATAAAATAAAATTGAATTGAGTTCATAGTGTGTAGAAGCCAAACTGCAGCTCATCAGTTTAATTGTATGGGCTGATTCTATATGGTGACTTGCTTTGTTCCCAATTTCCCAAATAGAGCATTTTCAAGTTTCTGTACTATTCTGGGCTCTATGTTGTGAAACAGCCATATCGCTCCGATCTGTCTTTAACTGGAGCGATAATATTTGAAATGGGACTTGAGGTTTTTTACCCACTTCTAACTTTATTAACTATTAATTTTCGACTAATGACTTTATATAACTCCCACCAACATTTGAGGATGTTTTTAGCTTAAATTTGAAAGCTGGTATATGACTCCCACTGTAATCCTGCTATTTTGAAGCCTGGCTAGCATCCTATGCCTGTTTATACTAATATTACATGAGAACCTCTTAGAAAATAAGACTTTTGCTAGAGAAATATCATTAATATATATTTAATTATTAGGGATGTTTTTTTTTTTTCTCTTTTACTGCCCCACTTTCTGATTGAACAGATCTAAACAGCTTTGAAAGCTTCAGCACCTCTCAACGATGTGTCAGTTATTAATGCTGCTGTGATTCCTTCTCTTCTTTATTCTGTCAGGAAGGAAGAGGTGATGACCTGCTGTGGTTTCATTGTCACTCTTACAAAAGCGTTTCTTCTTTCATCCACTGAAATATTCTGTGACAGACCTCATACAAAGGTTCATTGGAATTATTTGAGATGAATCACATTGCTTATTCACTTTATTTTGACAAATGCACGTATTACACACCTTGGCTGAATAGATACATCAGCAGCTTAGCGTCCTGTCTAAAAAATTGATATTTTAACAGTTGCAGCTCCTCACACATTACTGTCATAAACAGAAAAATAGAAAAACATGCCACCATAATTATTTTAAAGTCTTATATGTAGACGACCTTGTAATATTTAGCATTTTGTATATCACTGATATGCAGAGAAATATAAATTTACCAATTTATACCATTGATTCCTATAAGCTCCACAATTTGCTGATGTTGGCATTTGCAGATATATCAGTTCAAGGAAAGTTAGGATATATTCAATCTATAGATAAGTAGTTTTATTAAATTGTAATTTTCTGCCAGGCAACTAAGCTAGAAAATCCCAATAAAAGAGAATACACACAAATATGGTTTACGGTTCCAGTCTTGATTTGTGAGCCAGAAATAAGACTCATGGTCTTTGAATTTCTTTATATCATGTGAATTCTCTTTTATTGTAGATTTCTCTTCAAAAAACCCTTTCTTCTACACATGAGCTCACATCTCCATTCAGTCTTCCATCCCTCCCGCAGCACCCCTTCAGATAAACAATGGGAATTATGGGAAATCTCCGTATCTGACCCAGTCCTTCCCTGAAGAACACTGGATAAAGAGCACATGTTCTTATGTTCTTATGTTTTTATGTGTGTGTGTGTGTTTTCTGTGGGTCTGTGTCTCCCTGTGATATTTATCTGTTTGTGTACGTGTTTGGCACCTGGGCACATTATTTGGTTGAATGGTGGTGGCGTCTGATGATGTATAACATGCATACTACATGTTTTTTATCATTTCTTTATTCCTTTTGCCTTAGAACTCTGAGCTTTTCAAGTTAGTTGTCTTAATAGGGGTTAATTTTCTAACATAAATATAGATTAAACCAACACATACACCAGGATTTATTGGAGATTGGAGGAGATGGGTAAGAACCTGTGTGCACAGCCCTCAGTCCACATCATCGACTACATACCAAACATTTCAATACTCCGCCAAAGTGTTTTGTGTTCCTGTCCCCAGCACCACAATCTACCATTAGCATAAAAACCACTCTCACAACGAGCTGTAATTGAATGCACCGAGTTAATCAGACAGCACGGCCCGCAGAGAGTGAAGCAAGTGTGGTAAGTTAAGCAAGGATGTCAGTAAACAACTTTTTCTGCCGTGTGTTTGTTCAGCAGCCTGATTCCTGGGTTTAATAGACATGTGTACTGGTCTACACATGGATATTAAACGACACTGTTGGTCGTGTTTGAGCAGCAATGAAAACAAGTGTCGGAAGGAGTCACGTTATTACTGGCATCCTGTAACTGTCCGCGCCACAGCTGCTCCTAGCACCAGTTAGCCGCTGAGCGTGTTCCTTTTGGTTCTGATTGAGAAGAGAAAAGGATAATTCACGTCATTCCCGGGGGAAAACGTCCTTTCTTCCTTATTTTCACTTTTTTTTTCGTTGCGTGAAGTGGAAACACCTTCCACCCACAACGGACACACTCATCAGATACAGCTTATCCAGTGACACCTTTGCTTTTTTTTGATTCATTTTTCGTCTACTGGATGCAGAGCAAGCTATCTCTCCTCCTTCCTGTCTCCCCCCCACACACCCCACCACCCCCTACAGCACTTCATTCCATCCATGCTCCAGAATCTCATACTTCACACAGTGTATGGAAGCATTAAAGTGCTATTTAATGGCGCACATATCTTCCTGTTTGACATAGAACAACTAAATGACATGCACGTGCCGCCGATGTCTCGTTTTTTTGCGGAGTCTCTGTAATTATGTCTCGACACCACGCGGCAAATGTGCCAGGCGTGATAAATCAAGAGCAATTACTCTAAGAGGTTTCTACCCAGGTCTGATGGTGAAACTGTGAGTCCAGCTTTAAAAAAAATGCGTCTGTATTTTAATAATCTTGCAGCAGCTCTACATTAAGCAGCGTTATGAATAGAGTACTCATAGAGTTGTCTCCCGGCACAATAACCCCATTGTTTTCTCTTCCCACTGCTCCTGCACAGACGTCAGTGAACACGACTGGGAGTGAAGCCTTGCAAACAAATCTTTGACACGCAGCATAACAATAATGAAACTAGTGTTTGCGTTGCAATCTTTTGGTGCCAACGTACCAATGTGGGTAAGAAAATATGGCAAAAACCAAACTTTGACTAGAACACCAATCAAAAGCTCCGACCCAGGCTGTGCACCAGTGAGACAGCTGGTTGCTGCACCGTCACTGGGTTTGGGTTTGACTTTTTGGTTTGGTGAATGTGACAGAGTTTTGGTTTCATGCCCAGGCTATAAGATGCAGCCTTATCTCGCTTTTTAAATCTGGCGCTAAGCTCTATGTGGCTTTTAATTTTTATGTTTTTGTGCATGTTTTTTAGTCACAAGCCAATTGCTGCAGTGTGTGTTTTTAAGGTGCCATAAGTGTAGAGTTCTTTCCTCGCCTTTTATTCAAGATTTAACGTAGTTATCATTGGACATGATTTTGTATTCAATGCCAAAGATTTTTTCCTGACATGTCACACGACAGACACCCCTTACTTCCCCCCCCCCCCCCCGACCCGAGAGGATCAAGAGCTTTGACCTCCAGAGTTTTAATTCCTCCTTCATCCCTTCTTTCCCTGTGTCCTCTCTCCTGTGCTGCCATTTTTATCTGTGTACCTCATGCATCAACTCTGTAACTCATTGGACTCTCTCCTCTCTCTGTCTCTCCTTCTTCCTGTGTCCCTCATCACCGACGTCCCTTTACTTTCTAATTCCTCCTTGCGTTGCCTCCGCCATCGCCTTCTACATGTTCTCATCCCAATTTGTTCTTCCTGTTTTTCGATGTTGATACTCTCCACTTCAATTCAACCACCTCCTTATTTGGTATTTCTCCTCCTTGTCCCTCTCCTCCTCATCTTTTATCTCGCTCTTCTTACTTCCTCCCACACGCTCTCACACCTCCACAACATGTGATTGCTTTCCCTCTACATGTCACGTTATCTGCCTTGATTGGACGTCTCCTTTGAAACTCCTCACATCCCTCCACACCGCTCATTGAATGGCCTCTTTTCTACGACCATCTCTCCCCGCTCCTCCTCCTCCTCCTCCTCCTCTTTCCCCATCCCCTCTCTCTCTATCTCGCTAGGAGGACCAGCTTTCCTCCCTGGGTTCTGCAGACCCCGGTGTGAAAACTGAAGGTGGAGGGGGAGGAGGAGGAGGACAAAGAGGAGGAGCGGTAACCGACCATCAAGGCCTCAGAGTCTCTTCCTCAGGCATTTCCTCTGACAGCTCGCCCCACAATGGAGTCCTCCCTCAAAGCGTAGACCCTCCCTCTCTACCCGCTCCTCATCAGCAGCCTAGTCAGAATGGAGAGCTCCGAGGCAACCAAACACCCCCCCCCACGTCACAGGCATCTGGAACCCCGGCAACTTCAGGCATAGCAGAGGAAAGGGGAGTAGGTCAAACACAACACTGAGCCAAATCAGAGAGAGAGGACACTGAAGGAAAAATTTAAACGCTGTCCCCGCGTTCTCCTGTTTAGCAGAAAAAAAATCGCCGTTGATATTCTTACCACACCTGGGCGGAGAGAGAGAGAGAAGAACAGTGTGCAGAGGACGAGTAGTAACCACAATCCTACTGTACAGTGCATAACACATCGACACACAACACCAAGGGCTCTTCAACGGACACTTCTACTCTCGACGCTCACGCGGAGCCGCCGCTCGTATCAGTCTTGCAGGACAAGATGATGATACCCGATCAGACACTGGTTGAATCAGTCGCACCGAGAAACCGACGAACACACCGAGCCGATATATGAACATCTGCTCCGTGCAAATCCACACACGTGAGGAACAAGCGCTAATAGAATGTCTTGCACCCCCCCCCCCCAAAGACTTCATAGTAGCGAAGACGTGCTACAAGCGAGCTCATAGTAACTCTTGACTCCCGTGGATGTACCGTAGGTGCAGTAAATAAACCTATCCTGAACACGCCAGGCTGCAGAGGTGTGTGGGGCAGAGAGGTGGCGATGTAGTCTGGCTTCTTTAGTGCCTTTGAGTGTTTTACAACAGGGTTTTCCAATAGAGATAACGGGTGGAGATCCATGTTTTAGTTTGATCCATGGGCTGGAAACAGAGATTCAAAGACACGAGATCGTATAAAAAGGTTTGGGTGACGTTTCTGGGAACTTGTTTTATTTATTTTTCCACTCTAAGGGACTTCTTCTTGTTTTTTTTGGACTTGAGCTCGTGCGATTTTTCTCTTCTCAATCTCAGAACCAATATGTGATAAACTGGTGCTAAACAGAAACAAATGGTGCCATTTTTCCAAGTCAAATGTCTGTCTGCCATAGCACTGCCTCTTTCATGATTCACTCACTGTCTCTTCTCTCTCTCTTCTGTCTCTGACAGGATCCCCCCCCCCCCTCCAGTAGGTTGTTGTACCTGTCTCTATGTTTGTTCTTTGTGCATCCTGTTGTGTTCTGATGTCGAGAGTCGGGAGTTTCCATGTCTGTGTTTTAGCAGCATCCTCCTCCAATCTCTGGTTTTGATTTACAGATATTAAACACAGCTCCGCAGCTCACATTTAAAGGATCAGCCTCTGAACACATTGCAAAGAAGTCCTTTAACGCTATTTTCAGTTTACACACACCCAACAATCATTTTAAAACCGAAATAAGATACTTGAAAACATTTTTTTTTCAGTTAAAAAGTATTATTTGGTTTCCATATACATAAAATGAGTCTTTGTTTTGAAGTTTTGAAGTTTTTTCTAACATTTGTCAACCAAAAATAATGTTAAACGCTAATGACAGATTGTTATTTACCCCCTAATGTTTTTAGATTGGTGCATGTACCACATTGAATTACAGTAACCATTGCACGGATCATTTTGTTCATTCCTAAATGACAATTTCAACACTTTAGGTTTGCTAAGCTTGCCATTAAGTGCCTGGGATAAGTATATTCAGCATCCTATGGCCAGTAGATTTGCCAGTCATCAGCCAAATGCACCATAAAAAGCCTTGCTTAAGACTTTGAGAATATATAACACAGAGGATGCTTTAAAATTTTTGAATAATTTCTTACATTTTATTGTAGTTTCCTTTCAAAAGAAACTAAACGAGTGGTATCTATTTGTGAAAATGTTTGAAAATAGGATTAGACCATTTAATTTACAGGAGATTTTAGACGATTTTATGTTTTTTCTTTAAATTAACTCTTCAGTTTCTCGTGTGTCTAATGCTGAGTCGTTGAAATGTGTGTAATGTGTATCCATAATCCCTCATGTTGTGTATGAATATGTCTGTTGAAAGGTTTGTCTGGATGTGAACCTGTTCTTTGTCCCCGTATAGCCTCACACGCCGGTGTCGCTCTGCAACAACTCACCTTCTATAAACCAGGAAAAGTTTCAAGAGTTTCACTTCAGCTTTGTTTCAGCCTCTTTTCACCTCAGAGAGAAATAAAACGACTCCGAGATAGAAATGGCCAAAGCTAATAGTTCATAGTCAAGAGCTGATAGATTCATTTAGATTCGATTCATATTTATAGTCAGTGAACAGATTGTCTTGGATTCAGACGGCTTGTAAGGCTACTCTTCTTCATGAGCCTGATTCACGTGGGATCCAAAGCGGGCTGTAGGTTTGAACATCCAGTCTTCTCAGAGCCGATTGAGAAATTATCATTGCTGTGAAAATACCTCAGTGACTCAGGTAAACAAGCAGTTGCCTCAGAGCTGAACACACACAACTTTAGCGCAGAGACTAGTCCAGCTTCAGATCGACTGCCACCGCGCAGACACTCGGTCAATAGCTATGCTTCAATAGCACCTGATCAAGCTCCCTCCTCCGTTTCTTCTCTCTCTCTCTGTTTCCCTTTCTCTTCTCCCCCCCCTAGCCACTCTCAAAGCTTCATGGTGGAGGACAATGTGGAACCTAATTGGCTGATGCGCCATCGGCAGTCCACAGGGTGGCATGGCCAAGTGTCCAGAGCCCTCTCTCGTGACGCGATTGGCTGACAAAGGGAGAACTTGGGGCATTGGTCCCAGTCTCTTTGCTCAAAGGATGGTGCAGAGCCCCAGCGGACCATGTAAGGAAATGCTGGGGTCCTTCTTTTTTTTTTTTCCCACTTCACCTGGGCCCTCTCTCTCTGATTGATTTTTTTTTTTAAAGTGTGTCTGAGCCTTGTGATTGGATCTACGTTTTACTTTTAAAAGGCAGGCCGGACATGTATTTGGCTTTCGGCGGCCTGCCGAGCATGCAAAGAACAGCTATGCAGTCCGATCAGTCGGCAGAGCGGAGGAACACAAAGACCAAGGAGGGCTCGATGCTCAAAATGAGAGAGAGGGGAGATGTTTTGTGGGGTAAGATGTATTTCAACGGTGCTTGACTTCTCTTGAAATTTCAGTCAAAGCTGATATACTTTCAGTGCATTTATTTCCACCTCTCTCTCTCTCTCTTTCTCTCTTTCTCTCTTTCTCTCTCTCTCTATCTCTTTCGTAGTCTTTTCAAATTACCCTTTGATTCCTCTCCATCTGCTCACTCTTTATCTATCTAGGATTCTCAAAGCATTATTTAACCACTTCCTTCTTACTCCTTTTTGAAACACACTTGACTTGTGTCTTTACTCCATAGTTTATAGCTCTTCCGTTTGAATCTCTTTCAGACTTTGACTTTTAAAGGAACCTAAATATGCACAGCCTAATACAACACGTGAAACTGCTTCAGAAACAAAGCTCTGGCTTCCAGCGGAGAAACCGGACAGAATGTTATTATTTATATTTCTATGATACTGCTTATTCTTACGATAGTGTACTAGAACAACGTCCTCATTCAGAAACCTTCAGGAGCAGATATTTATTTCTTGATATAGATAGACGCCTCTATCTAACGGAAGCTCATGAATAATCCATTTTGTATGAACCGAGTTTTCTTACCGAGACAATCTTGTGGAGAATTGAACCGTTGCCCTGATGGACTGCGACAAAAAGGGACAAACTTGTGTTTCGCCTACTCCCCTCAGCACAGTTGGCACGCTGCTGTGACCTGTGCCCTCCTTCCTTCCTATTGGGTGTTATCATTCAAAACAAAAACAAAATGCGGACGCAATTCCCGCCTCCTCCTCCTCCCCCCCCCCCAAACAGAATCGCCATGGAGCTCTCCATTTTACGGACGATGGGAAAGCGGGTGGACGTGGTACGTTCTCACAGGTATTTTGTGCTCCACTTCGCCCCCCTGCCCGTCGAGGCATCGAACGAGCGGCGGATGAACTCTTGGTTTCAGTGCGGCCACACTTTCTACAGACGCACTCCACTGACACCAAGCAGAGTTGAAATCCCTGCCATTCCCATTTATGACTGACGCGAGGACACAGAGAGAGAGATATGTTAGAGGTCCTTTCTGAAACGAGTGAATGTGTCTGTATATAAGTGTGTGTACTGGCTAAATCTTTGTGTATATACCGGATAAATGTGTATATATGGTATGTCCATGTACATATACAGTTTGTTTGTATATGCAGAGTGTACAGTTATTTTTTCCTCTAATGTTTCTCTCTCTTTCTATGAATAGGTCTTCTACAAGTTACCAATACTGAGGCATGGAAAGGTTTTTAAATGTCCTGACAGCTATCAGAGGCACTTTGTGTGCAGACGTAGAGTATCAGCCGGGTCTGTCACTTACAGCTGCGTTCTCGAAGCTCTCACACAAGAAGTAACTCACATTAATCTTAAGCTTGCACTCATTTTCTGATCGACTAAACAGCTTTTCTAAGTAGATTTTGGGTGACCAAGCAATGTTTGTACATACATAGACTTAAGACAATTTTTTTGTTTTCTTTTCTTTTCTTTCCGGAAACCTCCATCTGCATTTCTTTTGGGAAAAAAATAACCTGTTCTTTTTTGAGTTCATGCGTATCTGACTTTCACTTTAGGTTCCTATGGTATATGTTTTCAGCGGTTGTCATTCAGAGTTATATATTTATTCCGACAACCCTTATATATTTCTTGAAATTTTGTTCCCCAAATTCTGCCTCTCATGGAGCCTTCTGGCCTTTTGCTGAGAAGCGGCTGGACTGGCAAGCTCCTCCGTGAAAGTATTCTGTCATTACTTAACATCGCTTGTTTTTGTATAGGTCCTTACTAAATCAGTGTGCCTCCCCCCCCTTATACTCTTACTACCCGTAGATCCATAACTGCACTGGTCACTCATCTTCATACCCCCTTGACAAGCCATAGCCCCCCCCCCCCCCCCCCCCACCCTCCCCGAGAAACTCCTCTATTGTTTTTTTGACAGGACAGACATTTGGGGATTTTGTGTATATTAATGGAAGAGTGGTGTTGAAGAGTGTATTGCAGTTCTATATGGATTTGTTATGAATGTGGATATTCTGATCATTGAATTATTATTGTAATAATGATAATAATTATTGCCACTTTGATTTTGTTGATTGATTCTTTTGATGCGGGTTGATGAAGATGCCATTGTTCCTTTTCTTTCTTTCTTTTTTTTTTTTTTTCTTCCTGGGGGGAGGGGGATACACCGGAAATTTATATTTTTCGGGTGGGTGAATCTGGAGATAGAGAAACGTAAATAAATTATTAAATAAACAAATAATTAAATTCTTAACTTGGAAGTGTGTCTGTTTTGTTCCTGCACAAACCTCGGACAGCTCTCATCCATCCATGTCAGATAAAGGGTTAGTGTGGTTATAGTCTATTTTTTATTATTATTAAATCCCATGAAAACACCGTAACAACATTGAACTTAGCTCATTTGACTTATTGTTGTCCAAAAACTATTAAAAACATTATAAATGTGCTGAAATGTTTCTTCGTTTGAATGCATTTGCTGTAGTTTACCTAGATTAAATCCTACATAACCCTGTCCTATGCCCCAAATATGTATAAATCCATATCTAAGATTAATCCACCTGAAATATACAAAGTAAGTGAGAAACATGGCTGACCTTACTAGGGGTAATATTTGGTCTTTTCCTCTTAAGAATATTTACATCATCATGAATTCATTAATTTGTCAATCATAAATTTCATAAATCAATTTTCTAGCCTAAAGTGGGATAAAAAAAAAAACCACAGTGACATTTTAAGCAGCTGCTTTTCTCTGATAAACAGAATAAAATATCCCAAAGTATTAGTTTTGACATCAAAGTCAGACGATTAATTAACTAACCGATTAATTTACAAATTGTTTTGGAATCACACAACTTATAGGCTCAAAGTATGCATCATGAATTGTACAATAAACTAAATCATCTTTAAGTTAAAAACTATGAACCTTATCGCTGAATTCAAAGTGAAAACAAATGACGTATCCTACATGAGTGTTGATCTTCCAGTGTTTCATTCATTTCCTAAACCTACTCACCCATTCACTCACATCACAGGTACGTATGCATCACATTGTTTGCTCATCTTGGCCGTCCACATTTCCTCTGCATGTCAGGTCTGTGGCTCTTCTCCTGAGCAGATCATCTCCTCCCTCTCTCCCCTGCTGAGCTGCCGACTGGGAGGAAGGCAGGCAGGATACCGCAGGGAGCTGGGGGATTGAACAGAATAGAGCAAGCTTGTAATTATCCTCTTCCTCCTACACTTAATCGCTCGCAGTTCCTCAGTGGGTTGGCAACTTCTGCGTTTGGACGGAGCATTACAAATAAAAAAAGAGCTCAGTGGAGGAGCAATGGGGTAATTTGTGCTGCGTAAGAGGAACACACTGAGCTGCGGGTTCCACCTCAATCCACCACCAAGCATCACACACACATACACACACACACATAATTGGTTACACTTCATGTCACAATCAAATTAACAATGATGTTTTCAGTTGCCATGTCAAATGATGGACAACGTGCTAAAAATAATCATAGGATTACACGTGACATGACAATCACCAGTTTCCAAAGTCCGGAGATAAAAATACTTTCAATTATGGAAGCGAGAGTCACTCAAAACCCTTTTTCTCTCTCTATGATTCAGACATGGCGTTTGTGCTGGAATTAAATAATCTATGATCTTTGTAGACCTCTATTGGCAAACAAGAGGAATTACATCAACAGAGTTTATGGTGAACATGCACAGAGACCTGCAATTCTTCTTGGTAAATATCATTCTGTCACAATCAATCATCAACCATCTGTCTTTATTTACTCATCTACGGAACAAACTACAGTTTTACTATCTTTTCAGTGTATAGATAGTATCAAAGTAAAAGCACTAGTTTTGCAAATTGGCTTATTAAGTATTTGCCTTCATCTGAGCACATCTCTCACACCCCTGGTTAAAGCCAAATTATGTAAAGATATTGTATTTTACTTATTATGTTTTATTATATATTTTATTGTTTAAGTAAATATTTCCATTTAAATGTAATATTGTGACAACTTTTCATATAATAATCAGCGTCTTTTAATCCCCAGTTTATGCTACTTCATTTTATCTTGTTTTTTATTATATTAAGCGACTTCCATTTCCCATCTTACATTCATTTGTTTTGGTCTTTTTATCATCATGAAGTGACTTTTATTAGGGCCCGAGCACCTCCGGTGAGAGGCCTCGGGCCCTATTGAAATTGAAAGGATTATTCTGAGCATTTTTCAACGTGCTCAAAAAGTTGTAAAACTTTGCAGTAAATTAGAAAGTGGTGAAAATTCACGTATTCTGGAGAAATGGAAATGGGCGTGGCAAAATGGCTCAACAGCGCCACCTACGGAAAAGCCCCTCATTTAGCATTCACTGATCCTCACGAAAATGAGGATAGTTGTGTATCATGACCAGATGCACAAAAAAACCTCAAGGACCATTGTGAAATACGCAACAGGAAGCCCGCCATTTTGGATTTAGTGGCCATTTTGGTCATATTCCATCTTTTTACTTTGATGTACTTGTCGTAGAGCTTTCATCAGATCAACTTAAAATGTAGACGAGTGTCATCACAACAAAATGGAGATCCAAAGTTATTGAAAGATCGATTTTTTTGTCATACCGTGTGACCGTGGCGTGACGTCAAAGTTTGATGAAAAGCCATCAAAACACGAGCTTTTGTATCTCAGACATATTTGGTCCAATCGGCTCCAAACTACACATGTAAGACAAGTGTCGCGACTTGAAGACATCTAAACAGAAATCGTGACTTAAAATCCCAGCGCCCCCTTCTGCAAAAACTAAAACCTGAGAGCCCGTCCTATGTGGACTTGTGGTGCAGATGCTAATGTTGATAGTTGGGAGTAAAAAATCCAATATACCCATATATTGGCAAATATATATATATGAACATTAAAATAATTCAGACATAGCTCAACATAATTAAGACTTTGTATGTAATAGTTTTGCATATTTAAGACTTTTCCAACCAGCAGTAATTGTGGATTCACAGTTTTATTTCATTGTCTTAAACAATGTGAGTCAAAAGATTTATTTTACATTTTCACTGATTTCACAGAAAGTAATTCATGGATCTTGATGAGAATAATAATACATTTAGGGGAGTGTTGAAATCCACGATTATTAATCTAGATTTTTGCATTTTGTGATGAAATATGACGGAAACATGTAAAAATAAAGAAATCAAGGAATAAATGGAATGTTCCGGAAGAAGAGAATTGGCGGCCATTTATGCATGTGCTCCCCCACTCTCTCTGTTTCCCTTTCACAATAAAGCCTATGTCCTATAAATAAAAACAACATAAAGGTTATAACGACCCAAAATACATGCAAAGGAAAAGGAGTCTTTAATGTTAAAGATTAAAGACACATTCAATGTTCTATATATCGAAGGCTCATGTTCCTTTATCTTAAAGGTTCCATTGATAGGTCCTTTATAGCAAAATAAGATGAAGGGAATAAACTTTAACTTACTCAGAAATCTCTCCATAATAATTCTAACTTTCTATTTAAAACTAATAGAATAAACTAGTGATGGAAGGTTTTTTTCAACAAAACGTGGGGACTATTCAAGGCCCTGCAACGATTCTGCAAAACTCTATTTGTATGTCCCAACAAATAAGGTACCTCATAGACCTGCTGGCCAAGAAGAACACAGAGATCCAGGAGGAGAAGACTCAAAAGAACCTTCTCCAAGAAGAGCTGGATAAGCTAAAATCTTCTCATCAGGAGGTCTACCAAAGTCATGCAACCGACCAGGAGGAGTTCAACCGTGAGCTCCAGGAGGAGAAGAAGATGAAGAACTCTCTCCAAGAAGAGCTTGAGAATCTCAAAGCTTCTTGTCAAGAGGTCTGCCAAATTCATGCAGCCAATCAGGAGAAGTTCGACACCGAGCTCCAGGAGGAGAAGAGGATGAAGAACAATCTCGAAGAGGAGGTGGAAAAGCTCAAAGCGTCTTATCACAAGGTCTGCCAAAGTCATACAATCACCCAGGAGAAGTTAGACACCGAGCTCCAGGACGAGAAGAAGAAGAAGAGCGATCTCCAAGAAGAGCTGGAGAAGCTCCAAGCTTCTCATCACGAGGTCTGGCAAAGTTTTGCAAACAACCAGGAGACATTAAACACTGAGCTCCAGGAGGAGAAAAAGAAGAAGAACGATCTCCAAGAAGAGATGGAGAAGCTCAAAGCTTCTTATCACGAGGTCTGGCAAAGTCATGCAACCAACCAGGAGAAGTTGAAAACCGAGCTCCAGGAGGAGAAAAAGAAGAAGAACGATCTCCAAGAAGAGATGGAGAAGCTCAAAACTTCTCACCACGAGGTCTGGCAAAGTCATGCGACCAATCAGGAGAAGTTCGACACCGAGCTCCAGGAGGAGAAGAGGATGAAGAACGATCTCGAAGAGGAGGTGGAAAAGCTCAAAGCTTCTTATCACGAGGTCTGGCAAAGTCATGCAACCAACCAGGAGAAGTTGAAAACCGAGCTCCAGGAGGAGAAGAAGAAGAAGAACGATCTCCAAGAAGAGATGGAGAAGCTCAAAGCTTCTTATCACGAGGTCTGGCAAAGTCATGCAACAAACCAGGAGAAGTTGAAAACCGAGCTCCAGGAGGAGAAAAAGAAGAAGAACGATCTCCAAGAAGAGATGCAGAAGCTCAAAGCTTCTTATCACGAGGTCTGGCAAAGTCATGCAACAAACCAGGAGAAGTTGAAAACCGAGCTCCAGGAGGAGAAAAAGAAGAAGAACGATCTCCAAGAAGAGATGGAGAAGCTCAAAACTTCTTATCACGAGGTCTGGCAAAGTCATGCAACCAACCAGGAGAAGTTGAAAACCGAGCTCCAGGAGGAGAAAAAGAAGAAGAACGATCTCCAAGAAGAGATGGAGAAGCTCAAAACTTCTCATCACAAAGTCTGCCAAAGTCATACAATCACCAAGGAGAAGTTAGACACCGAGCTCCAGGACGAGAAGAACAAGAAGAAGAATCTCCAAGAACAGCTGGAGAAGCTCAAAGCTTCTTATCACAAGGTCTGGCAAAGTCATGAAACCAACCAGGAGAAGTTGAAAACCGAGCTGCAGGAGGAGAAGGAGAAGAAGAATGTTCTCCTAAAAAATCTGGAGAAGTTCAGGGCTACTTCTGATGAGGTCTTCCAAAGATATAAACCTTATGCTTCCACAACTGAGCTCACACTCAAGGAGACAGGGCTGCCTGAGAAACCTAAGAAGGCTTCATTGTGTAAGAGAGTCCGTCACCTTTTGGGGTTGTGCAGGAAGCAGAAGAGGTCAGCGGCGCCAACATCCCCCAGCAGCTGAGCTGACTTTACCTTCTTCACCTGCTGTGAGGACTGTCAAGGTTAATGGAGGGATTTACAATTTCATTTCAAAACATCCTAAAAAAAATATAATGTCCTCACAATGAAAGTATTTCACCAAATAAAACAATAAAAAACAAAATGTCTTGCACAAGTTGATGTACTTAAGATAAGGTAAGATAAGATGAACCTTAATTTATTCTCCATGGAGGAAATTCACAAATGACTCAGCAGCACAAGAAAGTGTATCAGATAGATCCTCCTGCAGAACCGGAGAACGGTTCCTCATGTACACATGCAAGAGTCATGGAACCACAGTTTAGGCCGGTGCATGCACCACCAGTTTGGTTCTCGTGGTTTTCCAGGTATGCTTATGTCAGACTCTATATATATCACATTTATTCTCTTCTATAAAATGTTTGTGGATACAGATTTTTTTATCAATTTAAATATTTATTAAGTGTACACAGCCATATCCCTACATACAATACATTAATCAGCTGTATGCCTGCACACATGCAAATACAAATATACAGACACTGGTATCGATAGCGTTTTTTCTAATTCATACAGATTTGGGGTTTTTCAAGGAAATATAAACTTGAAGAATTTTTGTTGACCTTTGTTTAGGCACAGCCATGACAATCTGAGTGGAGATATAGAGTGCTCCTTAAACTGTTCACAATGCCACCAGTATATTTATTTGTCTGTTATAGAGTGCTGGAATTAATATTCTGCTTCTGATGATGTTAGAATGAAAACTAGATGTTCAGTTTACTTCTCTTAGTGGGTTTGAAACTTGTGCATGCTTAGGTCTTACATTGCAGGTCGATGTTAATAAAGAAAGTAGCAGCTCAAGAGAAAAATATAGTATGACAAAAAATATGTGTAAATATAGAAATGTATTCAAAGTAGGGATAATTACATATATACACAAGGCTATTTAAAAAAAAAAAAAAAAAAAATAGAGCTGGGATCAGAGTTTTTCCACTCTATGGGCCCGAGGTGCGGTGGGCCGATCCTCTTAAAGGTGACATTAAGGACACCGGTCCAAAGTCGTCTGCAGCACTGGGACGATGCAGGATATCTTCCAGATCTTGGGCAGTCTCAGCGAAAGGTTGTATAGATGTAGAAACACACCTGACCGCTGCTCCACACACCTTGAAGACCTTGGGGTCCATGTTGTCCGGACCTCTAGGCTTTTTCATCCTGGTTTTTGTGAGCTGTCATCTCACCTGGCTGGTCTTGAGTTTTTGGGGTTAGTTTGGGGCGTGGTGGGGAGACAGACTGGGGGAGGTGACAGTAACTACAAATAAAAAAACTACAGATATTGTTTGTACATCTTGTTGTTGAGTCATACCCCATGACGACTAAAGGGAGACGGGACTTTTATCTCCATCTTATCTCTATCCTCATATTTTCTCTCCATCCTTGCTGCTTTTGATCCTTGTCTCCTAACTTCCCCGATAGCAGATTCCACGCAAAAAGGGCCGGCACGGAAATCAAGACGAGCACTTTCTACACCAATTCTCACCGAGATTAGAGCAGAGGACGATAAACGGAAATATTATGATTAGGGCCCGAGCGCAGAATGGTGGGAGGCCCTATTGAAATTTAAAGATTTAGACATGCTCAAAAAGTAATAAAACTTTTCAGGAAATTCAAGGTCTATGGATAGTTTAGTATTCATGAGTAATTTAAATTGGGCGTGGCAAAATGGCTCAGCAGCGCCTCCTGGAACCAGCCCCTAGGTTTCCCTATGACCGATCTTCACCAAAATCGGAACACAGGTGTATCGCGACCAGTCATAAAAAAAAGTCTCAAGGGACATTATGAAAAACACCACAGGAAGCCGGCCATTTTTCATATAGTGGCCATTTTGACCATATTCACCATTTTTACTTTAACATACTTGTCCCAGGGCTTTCATCTGATCAACTTCAAATTGAGATGAGTGTTATCACAACAAGGTGGAGATAAAAACTGATTTAAAGATCCTTTGTCGTCGCTCCGTGGTGTTGAGTCAAAGTTTGATTACACGCCATCAAAACGTGAGGCTCTGTATCTTAGACCTAGATGGTCCAATCAAGTCCAAACTAGACATGTAACACAAGAGTTGACTTGATGACATTTACACAGAAATTATGACTTGAAAACAAAGCGCCCCCTGATGGCTACAGGAAGTGACATGTTTTATATTTTGATGAACTGCTCCTGGCTGCTTTACAATATACAGCTCAAAAGAGCTCAGTCAAATCATTGGATCAAGGTCAGAATTGTAACATTTCCTCAAATCGTGTTAACATTGATGTGCGGCGAATGATAGTCCTTTGCCAAAGGACATGATGTTTTCATTACTTCACTCTGCATTGTCCTTTCACTACCAAACTCTGTCTCTTGATCAGAGTCCAAGCCTGAACAGCTCTTTGTGTCAATATTCCCTCATTAGTCATAGCGCCACCTACTGATTCGCCATGAAACAGGAAGTACTTTGTTAATCCACTCTGCCTTATCCAACTGGCTGGAAGTGAAGCGTCTATCCTTACCACAGTGCACAACATGCGCTCTCCACCGACCGCAACAGGCTCCAACGTGAGGGTGCTCGGGCCCGTCAGTGCTACAACGTAGCCCTAGTTTCTCATTGAATTTGTATGTATTTTAATTTTAATCATTATCAAACTGATTATTAATTATTATTATTAAATAATAATAGGGTAGGAGACAGTGGGAGCCCCTATTGAAATTGTAAGGATTATTATTATTATTTATAATTTTTTTCAGGCAAATTAATTTAACTTTGCAGAAAATTCGAAAGTGGGGAAAATGTATGTTTTTTGTTATTATTATTATTATTATTATTATTATTATTATTAATTTAGTCTTATTTCCCACATGTGGACCTGACGACCTTATTTTCGTGACTGCTCTGAAATCTCGCGATATCCAGGCGGTCGCTGCCTGAGAGGAGTAATGGCCGCCCTCGTAGCAATGGCTGGATCGGGGAACAACACAAGGAGCATCTCGGAGCGCTTCAGCTGACCGGGAGGAGCTTCAGTTACCCGGCACCCCCTCCAACCCGGGCCCCGGAGCGGATGGGTAGAGGGGGGTCTTGCCAAAGGACACGAGAACCGAAACGAGACTCGCAGGGAAGGGGAGGGAAGCTAACGCTGCCCGGGTAGCTAGCAGCTAGCCGGCTATCAACACGGTTGTCACTGCCGGGGGAGCCGAACCCGAGTGGCCGCGACAAGTGGGAGTGCGGAGGGCGGGAGGACGCGACGGACAGGCGCCGGAGCGTGGGAACAAACCACCGGATACCCGCGAACATGAGCGGACCGGGACAGGACAGCGAGCCAGAGGCGAAGGTCCTTCTCATCAAGCGGCTTTACAGGTAAGTTGGCGAGGCCGTTTTTTGGCCAAAGCTAGCCAAGGTGCTAATTGGACGTTATTGTGCTAGCTAACTTAGCCCTTTGCTACTAAAAGGAAACCCTCCGCTCCCTCCTCGGTTCCGCAGCAGGTCAGTGTGTCATGGTCGCTGTGATGTGGGTCATTCAGCTGCACCAGCCGCTGCTGTCTTTGTTCTGGAGAAATGAAACTGAGCTGCATGTGGCTGCTCGCGCCTGACGTCCCTCTTCTATCAACCTGTAAATGTTTAGCTTTGTCACTATGCTAATGTACTGTGTGTTTGCCAACCGTTACCCAGGGCTGTGGTGGAGTCCGTGCACAAACTGGATGTGATCATCGGCAGCAAAGCGTCCTACAGGGAGGTCTTCAAGCCGGAGAACATCAGCCTTCGCAACAAGTACGTCCAGCAGCGTGCATGAGAAACATCTGTCCATCTGTCCCCTGCACATCTGCATCAGTCTTCCTCAAATCACAGTGGCTCACTAATGTGGAGTTGGTCTATTGCCTGCATGTCTTATTGTGTGTCCACTTCAAATCCAACCCCAGTTTGTGACCCACTGGACAAACTAAAGACCCTTTTTAAGCTTTTATGACCTCTGAAGGTTTCCACAGGTTCTCCCCCTTCTCACATGTACCCCTCAGGTTAAAGAGGTATTCAGCTGCAACATGCAACTTCAACACTAGATACAACTCTACTCTACACACTGAACCTTTAACTGGAGACGTTTGAGAAACCTAGAAGGTCCTTTAGAAACACAGACGGATATTCTGATGATTTGGAAAGGTTCATCCTCAGATACCTAGATACACACATACCCTGTTTCTCTGCTTCAACAATTTCTCTCACAGGGTTTAACAAGGTGTAAAGTTCTCTATCCCTCAACAAGAGTAAGGACAAACCACCAACATAAAACCCTGTTAACAGGGGAAACGTAGAAACTTCCAGAGAGAGCCACATGTGAGGGATCCTCTCCCAGGGCGGACAGAACTGCAATAGAACAAACAAAAAGAGAAAGCACAGAAAGAGGAAGTATCACTTAAATGTGAGAAACAACCTAAAGTGTCTGCGCAGACAGAAACCGTAGATAGTATCTCATCCTGCTTAATCACTGTACAGCAATGTCAATTTCAGCCTACATCTGCATTCTACAATTTCCCTTGATGGCCCGGCAGTCAGGTCAAGACTGCAAGATGTAGAGTTTAATCAATGAGCAGATTCATCAGTTGGACTGATTATTTAAGAGCAGCTACTAAAAAAGATGCAAAACGTCTGCTTGTTTCAGCTTCTACAGTATTTTTTCTTCTTTGTCATAAACAGTACACAGAATATCTTTGTGTTTTGGATTGTTGGCGCAAATATAACGTTTTTAAATCATCACCCCAAGCTCTATGGGATGATTTTACACCAGTATTTAAAGGGTTTATCCATCAGTTTTCACATGCCTCCAAAACAGTTTAGTGTGAGAGCTGTGGTCATACTGGTACCTCAGACCAAGATGAGGTTGATGGTATTATCACGTTGTTTTTATTATCCTCTCTGGCATTGGAGAATAGCTGGTTGCACCTGGTAAACTGTCTACTGTGTGTATGTTAGCTCCACTGTCATTTTACAGTATTAAAGTGGAAAGCGTAAAAATAATCACACATGAGAACTTGAAACCAGCTTCAGAAAAATCCTGTTTCTCAGTTCCTGCGTAGCCCCGCCTCTTTGTGTGACACTCGGTTGACTCATTGGTCCACTTGTCAAACCGGTGATCCAACTTCCTCCCGAACTCAAGCATGTGAGTGAATCTGTGTTTCTGTGTGGGTTTTTTTTTTTAGGCTGAGGGAGCTTTGTGTAAAACTGATGTTTCTCCATCCTGTCGACTACGGCCGTAAGGCTGAGGAGCTGCTGTGGAGGAAGGTCTACTACGAGGTCATCCAGGTCATCAAGACCAACAAGAAGGTGAGTGGGGCTGGGGCTTTAGTGGTTGTTAGCTGGCTTGACACCATGTCTTCAACTTAAAGGTCAAATCTAACATGACATCGCCATTTGCTGGTCACTCGACTGTAAAGTGCCTCACAAAGTACAAAGAGTGTACATGTTATGCATTGGTTCACTCAGAGAAAAACTTATATCCCCAAAAAAATTTCACTTTTCTCTGCTATTGTACATTAATACTAATATCAAATGTAGTTAAATAATTTCTCAGCGGATTTGTTGTTTATAAACATGTTTGTTTACATTTTCTACGTACCTGTTCCACTACAAAAGTCTGACTAAGCTGTGCGTGCTGATCATCCCTTTTTAATATTTTAGTTTTTCTTTCTCTTCTCTTTGCTGTAGCACATCCATAGTCGCAGTGCTTTGGAGTGTGCGTACCGTACACATCTGATCGCCGGCGTGGGTTTCTACCAACACCTGCTGCTCTACATCCAGTCCCACTACCAGCTGGAGCTGCAGGAGTGCATCGACTGGACCCACGTCACAGATCCACTCATCGGTCAGTTGCGCAAATTCTTGCAGAGATGGAGAACAGACGAGTCGCAACTTATTATCTAATCACTAACTTAATGTTTGTTGGATGGATCTGTAACATTTACACGTATGGAACAGGCTGTCTGCTTGTTCAAATCTTAGAGACACATATGGATTCTGTGTCCAAAAATGGCGACTCTTATGTTGCTTTGCTGGAATTTAACCGTGTTCTGCTCTTGCATAACTCCAAAGCATTCTAGATAAGTGCATCAACAAAATGAAATGTATAACCAAAAAAATGCTTTGTGTAATTGTCCCTCGCAGGTCGAAAGAAGCCAGTGTCGGCCACCCCCAAGGAGATGGAATGGGCACAGATGGCCTGTCATCGCTGTCTGGTCTACCTCGGAGATTTAGGTAATAACAAGATAATAAAATATGCAGTGAACTCCTCTCTCTCTCTCTCGCCAGCTTGTAGAGTTGTGAGACAGCATGTGTGTCATTCAGCGTGGGAAGTTTTGGCTTCGGTATAACTGGCAGGCGGCTGTTTAGACTTATGAAATACAGAGATATTGGTATTTTGATTATACATTATTGAACTGAACATTGCTGGAGTTAAAATTCTGCATTTCTGTGCACTGACATTTCATAAACAGGTATTTTTCACCCATATAAAACCAAGTGTCCCTCTTAAAATCAATTTTTTGATTTTAACTTTGTAATGTTTCTTGCTCTGCAGCCCGTTACCAGAATGAACTTGCCGGAGTGGAGGCTGAGCAGCTGGCAGAGAGGTTTTACCATCAGGCCCTGTCTGTCATGCCACATGTGGGTGAGTGACTGTTATATAAAACCTCTGAACACTGAACTAATCACACACCATAGGATAATAAAAACACAAAGCAAACATGGTAAATTAAAATGTTCAATAGAGAAAGAAAGGACGTGAATCTATATCCATAATGTTTACACAACTGGAAGTAATTTAGCAAATACGTCGAGTTTTTTCAAAACTACTTAAAAGAATAGTTTGATATTTTGTTACAGATTGACCTTTGAGCATTACCTAATAATTCTCAGTCCACTTCAGGTAACTCAAAAATAAATATTAACTGGTTTCTTCGTCCACCTGTCTAAAGGAATGCCTTTTAATCAACTGGGAACACTGGCAGGGAGCAAGTTCTACAACGTTGAAGCGACCTACTACTACCTACGCTGGTGAAGAATGCTTATTTACCTTTACAAGTCATATTCGAAAATTACCAAATCTGATAAATTATGAGTCCTAACAGATATTTTCTTGTGTGCTTTAGCATCCAATCAGAATCCCCCTTCGAGGGCGCCTATGGCAACCTGAAGCGTCTGTTTGACAAAGCTGCCAAGATGTACCATCAAGTGAAGAAGCAGGAAATGAAGAAGCTGTCTCCATCCCGGCAAAGGTGAGAAAGAATTACAGGATATTTTTATAGAGTGATAGTTTGTTTATTCTTCTTGCCCTCATTAAATGCTCTCCCTTGTATTTTGGTTCCTAGTAAACCCACTCAGCCCAAATGTGTTTGAAACAAATTAAATTCGATTTCAAGAATAATGGCCATCCTTAAATAATGAGCCTCCCTGGTCAGCAGTGGAATCTCTGATGATCAGTCTGAAATAAACAGAATATTCTGACTTCACTGTTCTGCCACCCCAGAGTAATTTTTAATCTAGTCCCACTTGATATCTGGAGCCTTATGTAATTACCGACTTGTGTTCTCGCCTTTTTAATCACAAAGGCTCTCTAGCCGTTGATGGGATGAAGCAGAATCTTGCTGCAGATGGGATTAGATGATTGACGATCCCTGTGGGGAAATTAGTTTGTTTAAGGAGAGAATGTGGAATTGCTCAATGGGAATAAAAAACAAAAGAAGAGTGTCAAATAAACATTTCAGCAGATGATGCTTTGTTATTCTGGAAGTATAGATAATTTTTTTTTTCTCGTGGCTTTTCCATGCTGGTGTCCAAAAGTATTCCAGTGACACTTGAGTAGGATTACTCATTAAGCTGCACTGGGACTAATGGTTAATTAACAGTTTATTTACTGTCAGGATTATTTAAATCACTATTACGCCACGAGCAAATAATTAACTCCCCTGAGTTAGAGACATTCTTAACAATGCTTGAAAAATAGTATTTCTCTACTTTGGTCAAGAAAAAAAAGCTGAATTTGATTGATAAAAATATTGTCTATAAAATTGTATTTTTTTCTCAACAGATCTAAAGACATTAAGCGTCTCCTGGTGAGCTTCATGTATCTCCAGAGCCTCCTGCAGCCCAAGAACAGGTGAGGGTCTGCACCGTCACTCATCTCTACACCGTTTGTCTTCTGTTCTAGAACCAAAGTCTAAAGTGGAAATAAACCTTTTGATTCTATTTTTAATCTGTAATCATTTTATTGGTATTTAAAGGTGTTCCAGTGTCAAATATTTGAATTTGTTAACTATGAACCGACATGTCACAACATAGTGATTCCAAGTAAATTGTTTATATTGTATAAGAATAAATATTACATGCAGCAAAAATAAGCACATAATACAACCTTGTCAATCTTCTGTACATTCTCTCCTAAATCTGAATCTTAACATTGGTCATTGTTAAATTGTGTTTACTTCATTGCCTCACTGTGTTGTTTCCCACTGTAGTCTGATGGAGACGGAGCTGACGTCGCTCTGCCAGTCGGTGCTGGAGGACTTCAACCTGGTGATGTTCTACCTGCCGCCTCAACCACAGGGTGGCACCCGCCACTCCATCAGCGAGGAAGAGGAGGAGCAGCAGCACGCCGACAGCTCCTGCCCCGTGCTGCCTGACACCCTCGTCTTCAAGATGGTGGTCACTTGTCTGATGGTGGTGCACAGCCTGAAGAGGGGAGGTTGGTGTCCGCTCACTGATTACACTATTTGTATATTTTCAGTATGTCTGTGGGGACGTTGAAGGACAAACATCATATTAAGTTTATGCTGTTTTACTTAACAGATAAATGCATATAAATGGAACAAGCTAAATCACTGTATCCAACAGGCAACATGTTCTGAAACAATTAAGGAATACAAATCTGAAGAAGTACAGCTTTGAAATTTGATAACTACCTTAATTTAATCATTTATTGTCCGGGTTCTAACAGTTGTTGGTATGTTGTGTCATTAGGATCGAAGCAGTACAGTGCATCCATAGCTTTCACTCTGGCCCTGTTCTCCCACCTGGTGAACCACGTGAACATCCGGCTGCAGGCGGAACTGGAGGAAGCGGAGAGCCAGGTGCCTCCTCTTCAAACTGACGCCACAGGTGAGAGATGAAAACGCCGTCTACATATGCAGAGGCTTCAGATGTTCTCCGGGGTTTCTACTGAAAGAAAACAAATAGAATATACAAATATATGAAAAAGACGTGTCAGGAAACAGATGGAAGAACTTGGAAAGGGACCTCCGCAGCGGGTTTTATACGTTACGTCCTTCACCTGCATTCTGCGTCACTCGTCATCTAAAAGGTTTGGCGATTCAGCAATCTGTCCGGAGCTTCATTCTTCATTTGTGAAAGTCCTTACTGTGCGAACATTCAAGTTTGAAGATGGCAACAAACTGCTGTAACTGTAAAATTCTGGAGCTTCTTCAAGTAGTTGCATAGTTACTATAATCAACCTTGATGCGTGTCTCATACTATCCTGTGTTTGGCCCTTGTATTTGAGGGAAATATTGATCTGGAAAAGTCCTGGAAAGGTCATTTTGAGGTGATGTTTAAGTGGTGTGGGAACGCTGAACTACAAGATAGTTCTAAAAAGAAAATCCTCACAAGTCAGCACAATACAGGAATTCTCCCAGCCTGTGTCTCCTGCATAGATCAATGCATCAATCCCAATTCCTCCTCATCAGCAACATCTTTGAGGATTTAAGTGCAGCCCTTTGTGGTTTGAATTCTTTTGGGACAACTGCTGCAGGATGGGAAGTTTCCATCTCATTACAATGTTCTTGGCTCAGGTGGCTGTCAACAGCAATTTAAAGTTGAACATATGTATTGACTCTGTCTGACGAGCTCTTTTAAGAATAACCCTATTGAGAACATTTGATTTGTTATGTGAAATTTCTTTTTAGTAGAGAAAGGTTATGGAGTGTCTTTTAGAATCAAACTAAATGAAATCTTAAATATGTGAAATGTTATATTTTTGTCTAGATGAACCGGACAAAGATTTGGCAGCTCCACCGACGGAGCACTCTGAGGAGAAGCCTCTGCAGAATGGCTCTCTGGAGCAGGAAGATGATGAAGAGGAGGAGGCGGCGAAAGCTGCAGATGGCTGTGAAAGGGTCGGTGCCAAAAAGGAAAGCAGCGTGGAGGAACAGCGCAAGTCAGAGGAAGACAAACAGAGGCAGAAGAAGAAGTACACTCGTCTGTCTCGACTCCGCCGACGCCGCGTTGCCCGCAAGGACGCTCGAGGAGAGGACGAGAGCGACCTAAGCGAAGGCTTTGAGAGTGAAGATGAAGAAGACGATGAAGAAGAGAAGGGTGGCGGTGCTGATTCAACAGGTGGCACTGTGACAGGAACCGCCCTCAATTCTTCCACTGTCAGGAAGGAGGCTAAGAAAGGCCCCCAGGTTGAGGAGGGGAGCTGGGGCAGCGGCTCAGAGGAGGAGGAGGAAGGAGGAACGGCGTTTGATGTGGAGACGGACTCGGACATGAACAGCCAGGAGTCTCGATCTGATTTGGAAGACATTGAAGACGCAGAGAGCGCAGACAACTTGGAGGCTCAGGCCCAGGAGCACCAGGAGGAGGAGGAAGACCAAGAGCCACCCAAGGAAGAAGGAGGCGACAGGGACGCTGATACTCCTCCCACCACCAACGGGCCCCTCATTCCCAGTGACTCCAGCATTAGCAGTAACCTCCAGGCCATGTCCTCGCAGCTATTCCAGTCCAAGCGCTGCTTCCGGCTGGCACCGACCTTCAGCAACATGTTGTTGAGACCTCAAGCTTCATCTTCCTCGGGTAATCCCACCCCTACTGACGCTTCTGCTCCCCCCTCGCAAGAGACTCCTCCCCCTCCTCCTCCTGCTGGAGAATCCCCCTGTGACATGAACCCTGGTACTGCCAACGGAACCAATGAACATGGTATCCTGCTTTTCATTGTATATTTAACCTTTAGCTTTCCTGTGCCAATGAAAGATATTGTTTGCTTAATTTTTGTTTCACCTTTTCCCTCAGACCTGGACTCTGATTCAGAGGATAGTCAGCACAGCGCTCCGTCAGTGCATAGCGAGAAAACCCTCTTGGAGAAGCTGGAGATCTTGACCAATCAGGGGTTGATCCAAGTGGTGAAAGTGTTCATTGACTGGCTAAGGACCAACACTGATATTATCCTCATGTGTGCGCAGGTAAGGGAGCAGCACCTCCTGCTTTGAACGTGAATCTCCGGCGACTCAGCTGTTTATTTATCCAACTGTGATCCACTGTTTTCTCTGCAGAGTTCTCAGAGTCTGTGGAACCGACTGTCTGTGCTGCTCAACCTGCTTCCAGATGGCAGCAAGATGCTCGAGGCTGGTGAGTTCCTGGTACACTGCTCTGTGTAGAGATTTATACGTTGTCAGAACAGCAGTCAGGGATTCTAGCTCACTGGGTCCGTATTACAAAATATTTGCATTGTTGATACTGGAAAAAACTGTTTCCTATCCTGAATCTCTTTTTAATATTTGGCTGTGTGGCTTTTGCTCCAATTCAGACTCGACAAACCTTCAGACATACACAAAACTGTTGGTTTTTATATCCTTGTACACACGTGTGTAGACTTAATTACCAATACAAATTTGTATTTACTGAATTTCTAATTAACTCAGGTGAGATTTCATTCACCTGTGTATTACACCTTTCTTTGTTCCTTCAGTCTGCCCCTGTAAATTCCATGTTTGTATTTTTTTTTAACTAATATCGTTTTAGAATTTGTCCTGAAACGATATTGTGTATCTGTGCAGGTACTTTCTACCTTGTTTACCTTTACTAATTTCTTTATATATATTTGTTCATGTAGTAGTTGTTAGTTTATGTATTGTGTTCACATCAGCTCTGATCTCTTCCGTGTTCTGCTGACTCACTTTACATCTTTCACACTGAATATTTCTCCTCGTGTGATTGTCTTCCTCTGAATCTCGTTCCATGTGTGTTTCACAGAGCTTGGTCTGAATGCAGAGGTGACACAGCTGTTAAGTGAGTGTGAGCAGCCCGGGCTGGTCCAGAGTCTGCTGCTGCCCGAGGACTTGGCTCTGCGACACCTGCCTGCGCTCAGCGTCGCTCACCGTCGCCTCGACTTTACTCACCGCAACCCGTCCCTCAGCCCCCTGCAGGAGGTAAGAACTCACAGGACTCGGCTTTTATAGATTCTCTTTATAAATTCTAGTGCCGTTAGTCTGTGGTGATTGTCCAGTTTGTTATATAAACATATATTTATAAGGCTTCAACTAACATTTCCAACAGATTTATTCAAATCGGCTCAACTATTGCGGCTGGAGGTGCAGTGATTAGTGGATCAACAGATAATTAACAGCTATTTTCATCATCAGTTAATCGTTTAAGCTGCTTTTCTTTGTCTAATTTAATAGAGAACTAAATATTTTAGGTTTTGGTCTGTTGGACATGCAGAAAAAAAACAGTTTGTTAACATCACCTTTGTACGTTAAGTCAAAAACAATTTATAAATGTATTTATCGATCAAGAAAATATTCTGCAAATACATTGATGATGAAATAATTGTTTGCTGAAACCCTGATTATAACTGTTTTGCTAGAATAAATACAAGTTGTTCAAGCTGTTCTTAAAATAATAAAATCATTCTCTTCCGTCTCTCTCTCCTCAGTGTGTCGTGCGAGTTTGTTGCATTCGTAGCTTCGGCCACTTCCTGACAAATCTCCAGGGCAACGTGCTGCACTTCAACCCGGAGGCGGGAATCTTCACCAGCATCAGCCAATCGGAGCAGGACAACCTGGTGCAGCAGGCAAAGGCCCAGTTCCGAATGGTGAGTGACGTCTGAACAGAGCCACCACAGGGGGCCTGCAACTGTAGAAATGTGTTATGTAACTTTTGACTTAAATAACTGTGATTGATGTTTAATGAATGAGCTGGAACCAAAAGACGTTTTACATGTGTTTAAAGCAAGAACACTGGATGTTGACTTTCTGTTCTTCATCTTGATTTGTCCAGGCCGAGGAGGAGGCTCGTCGAAATCGCTTGATGAGGGACATGGCTCAGCTTCGACTCCAGGTTAATACATCCTCACTCTTTGTTCACTTCTGGGTTTACATTTGAAACTGAGCAGTAACACAGCATAGGCACAGTTGTGTGTCTGTCATCACACTCGGCATACATTTGAGAGATGTTGAAAAACTTTTATTTTATTCAATATACATTTCTGTGTGTGGTGTAATCCACCCAGGATCCATCTCACTTAAGTTAGAGGCTGTAGCAGAAGCCTCATATCTCACATTTATCAGCCATCATCAGCTGCTGAGTTTCTATGTCTGTCCGATCCTTGCAGTTGGAGGTGTCGCAGCTAGAGGGCAGCCTCCAGCAGCCCAAGGCCCAGTCGTCCATGTCTCCGTACCTGGTGCCAGACGCAGCTGCTCTCTGCCACCACCTGAACCTCATCCGCCAGCTGGCCGGCAGCGGCTGCTTCATTATCATCATCCCGCGGACAGGTCAGTGACTCCTCCCCTGTCTGTGCTGAGCAGCAGGAGAGGGTGATGTGTTTGCTTAATGTGTGTTTACAATCACTGCAATGATGAGGCCCTGAATGAACGTTTTCTACATTAGAACACATTTTAAATAAGCATTTGTAGTTCCAGCTTTGAATGTAATGACCTGTTCACAAACACCTGCTCAGGTACTTAACCTTTTTCTGTGTTGTAGTAATTGACGGACTCGACCGACTGAAGAAGGAAATTCCCGGCGCGAGGGATGGGATCCGCTTCCTGGAGTCTGAATTCCGCAAAGGCAACAGGTTTGTTTCTGTGCTCCTCACTTCTTACCTCAGTTTCTTGTCATATCTTGTCATATCTCTCTGCTTGAGGTTTTCTTAAATGTTCTTGATGTTTTTCTTCAGGTACATACGTTGCCAGAAGGAGTCTGGTCGAAGTTTTGAAAGAGACAAATTGAAACGGCAGGACATGGAAGCCTGGTAAATAAAAACTTGCTCGCCGCTCTCCTGTTTGTTCTTCTAACACTTTTCACTGTATGATTTAGACTCTGACTGGTCCTCCTCCGTATTTGCAGGCATCTGTACAAGATGGTGGACAGCTGTCGTCAGTTAACAGTCTCCCAGAACAACGGAGATGAAGACACAGCCGGCATGGTGACGATCCTCACCGGCCAGCAGGTGGAGGAGCTCTGCAGTCAGTCAGCCGCCATGAAGGTCAGTCACTCCACGGTCATCTACCATCAAACCCAAACACACTTAAACTTCAGCTTCTGCAGTGATGTCCTCATTGTGATAGTTTAAAGTATTAAAGGAAGTTATTGTACTTCCGAAAATAAGTTTATGATGTAGCATCTGATTTAATGAGGAGAGGAGAGAGGGACCTTAGTTTTAAACACAGGTAGTTCAGACCTGAGTCCTCTTTGTTTCTAACATTTGTATCGGCTGTAAAGAATAAACAATCACTGAATACTATGAAAATATTGAGTGAATGTTTTTTATTTCATCTGGAACCATTTGCAAGTTTGTGTGTGTTCTCTCTCTTTCTCTCAGGCGGCGGTGACGGCGGCGAGCTCGGCGGGCATGGAGCTGAAGAACATCGTGGAGTTCTACCGGCAGTGGAAGGAGATCGGCTGAGAGGACTTGGGGGGGGCAGCTGTCGGTGCTGCGAATAGCTGAATCGATCACAACACTCGCTCCCTCTCTCTCTCCCACTCTTTTGCTCTGTGTGTATCTGCGTCTCCAAAAGGAAAAAAAAAACAACAAAAGAAAGATGGATCGAAGGAAAAGAGTCAAAGCTTAGAGAGCTGGAAAAGAAAATTCCGCGGAGTAAAAAAATAAATAATACGGCAGAGACACGCGGGCGAACCGGCGCGATAAGATAAAGAACAGCAGATCTCCCACTTCCAATCCTAAACATAAAGAGTGACCCCTAGTGGCCGGGGTGAGGAAACAGTGGGGGGATGCTACACAACTTTGAAGTGCCCCTGGTTCACACCCTAACCAGGAATACACTGTAAATGTTAGCAAACGAGTACATACGTGTCGAGAGAGAAACCGCGCACACACATCAACACACGCTCAGATGATCCATATAGATATTTAGAGCCGTGGTTTGGATTTCTGTTCCCTCCTCCCCTTCCCTTCAGTCTGTATTTGAGAAACAGGGTCATGAATGTGCGGGTCTGGCGGGGCTGCGTTTCGTAAAGTCGGGGGTTGTATGAAGTCGGCTTGGAGCTCGAGGACACACACACTCTGTCCACCTGACATGAGGTCTCGAGCCGTCAAAAACAAACCGGGGGTCTCGTAGCTCAAAGGCCGGAGAGGTTGAGGAAGACAGACGTACACCTCTTCGGAATCGGTTTCTTTCCTACGTGGCTTTTTAAAAATAATTAGGTTTTGTTATTTTTCTTTCTTTGCAGTGTACCTTTTGTGACCAGTGATGTATGTATCGTGCTATCTCTGTCTGAGAAGAGAAAAGGAATTAAAAAAACACGACAGGCTCCGCCCTGTCGAAGGTTTTAATTTGGATTTTATTTTTGTACCCAAATGATGTTTATTTTGCTTTTTGTAAGCCAAATTTGAACGACGTATGGAAGAATGTTTAAGGGAAATTGAAAGGGTCGTTTTTTCGTCAGATCGGAAGAAGGAAATCTTGAATTCTGATTTATTTATCATGGTGTCATGTTGGAGGGAGGCGGGAGGGAGGGAGGAGCCGAGGGAGGGGGGAGGAGCCGAGGAGCTTCATGTTGTAGCTCGTCATCACGGACACTCTGAAGAGAGAGGGCCGGCTGAGTTTCCCTGAGGAATGTGGGTTGTGTTTGGACCCCTGTAAACTCCTAAATGTATCCCATCTACATCACCATCTCCATAGTGACTGTCCCATGATGCACAGTGCAAAAATTAAAACCAGTATATGTGTGTGTGGCCATGCATTGAACAATAAAAAGAAACTCATAAGATGCTGACTTGTTTGTGCTCATCGTTTCTCTGTGCTGCTCGACCTCCGGTTGTTTAATGTTCCTGTGGCTGTGGGGGGGGGGGGAGCAGCTGCCTGTGTGTCGACTTGTTTCCCGATAAACTGACCAGAGCAAATTATTCAGCTGTGATGATAGTTTGTAATCAGGTGATGTGGTAATGTATTAAAAGTTGTTAAAATGTGCTAGAATCATAACTTTCCATTTCCTGAAGATCACACATTACGGTCTTATTATGAACATGAGTAGAGTTCACAGTGAATAAACATAATTTTAATTTAAATTAAATATTAAAATAATTGTGTAATAGAAAAGGTAAAGTCTGAATATTAACAAAGATGAATTTCACTATTTACCATTTATACCAAATGGGGTTTGACAGTTGTAGCCGTTAAATAAGTGGATCGTGAAATGAGAAATAATAATTTACTAGTTTACTAGTTTTAAAATCATTTTACCTACAGACAGATCAGGATTATCAACAGATGTTTAGTCTAAGTGTGAAAAGGAAGTGCAATACAGCAGGAAATTATTTATTAAAAAACACTGATTCACCATGTGATATTATATAATGAAAGTAAATCCATACCCCAGTACTTGTATAAATCGGTATTTGCACCTTTTCTGTGTTTTACATGATGAAAAACTGATCATCTCTGGGACTCCAGGTCTCCAGGACTGTTGAAATGTCTCCCATTGGAATAAACTGGGGCAGTGATTTTCACTATTTCCAGAAAGATTATTCGATTGCAACACATTCAGCCGCAGCTCCACACACTAATCCTGAATCTCAAATCCTCACAGTGAACTTCTCATAAACCCTCTCACCTCCACACCTTTGTCCCGACCGACACCCCGTCTCTGCCTCTTCTATAAAACTAGGTCTCCATGTGCCATTCTTTCTTTCTCTCCCCCCCTCTCCCTCTCTTGTGTCCCCATGGCCACGTGCCCATCACTAGCCCGAGCGCACAGAATAACCAATCCCCTGGCAGCAGGGTCAGTGTCACCCCAGCAGTGGATGGTTGCCACTTGTGCTGGCCCAGTTTTTGTGTGTTTTTTTTTTTCCTGCCGGGCAAGGGGGTTGGGGAAAAAACCTCAGTGACCCAAGACAAGCCTCTTCCTGGGAGCCCCAGTGAAGCTGTGGGGCTGCAGGGACCTCGCAGTGGACGGACTGGGCTGCTGGGACAGGATGAGAGGTTCAAACTTAACCCACTAGTTAGTTCTGTAGTTTCAAAAGTGCCTGTGATCTGTGTGAGAAATGTCCATGCAGGGGTCTGTGCTGGCTGTGGGGAAGTGCCTCGCCTGCTTGGAGTTTATGTGTAAGTAGCTGCCTTTTTTTGGGGGGGGGGGGGGTGCACACCAGTCCTTCTCTTGCACAAATGAAAACATTTACAAATGTTGACGCCACCCATGTTTGCTCTCATGCTGGTGATGCCGCAGCTCCTGTCCTCCCGGCCTCGTCTCCTCCGTGGGGAAACACAAGCTTTCAGCCACGTCCAGGGGAGGAGAGGGGAGAGTCGGGGCCCCTCGGGCTGGGATTTCAACACTGGAGGATCCAGCAGTGTTTTTATTCGGTTACAGCAGGAATGTGCAGAGGCAGAGGAAGAAAGGAGGAGGCGAGGGGCGAGCGGGGGGTTGTTTGGTGGAACAGGGAAACTGGGAAGTAAGAATGGAAGTTTTCTTTTTTTATTCCCAGAGGATGAAAAACTCTCTGGATTTGCTTGATTCATGGTTTGCGTTGATCTGATCGGACACATGAAGCCAGAAGGTCAGCGTGTGTTTCTGAGTCCCGGTGTCACGTATGAGCTCAGCAGCAGTTTCTCATCACCATCACAACGACTGCTTCTCTTTCTAAGAACTGAAGGTTTCAGTAAACCCACTCCTCCTCTTCCTCTCACAGAGACCCTCCGAGATTTTACTCAGTAAGTCACTCCCACTTACGGGAACTGAATGTGCTGAGGAATACTCAGGAACATTACATTCACGTTTCCTCACTTCAGAAAAAAAACTAAAACACTTCCATAAAACAGGGGATTGAACAAACGTTGTGTTCATGATGCTGTGTACACAAGATGAATACTTTATCTATTTCAATCCTTTTTATAGTTGTCAAATCTTTCAAACTCTTTCTCTTCATATTCTCTCACCTTTAGTGAAGCTGTTTGTGTTAAAGTCATCCACAGTAACTTTTCTTAGTTTTCCTTATACCTCTCAAATTTGCTTACAGTTATAATCTCAATAATAGTTTTGACATTTTACCTTCAAACCATGAAATTAACTTATAAGTAAGATGCAGTGATGATGTAAATCTGGCTCCACAATGAGCAACTATAACATAAAAATACTGCAATCGTAATGAAAATATACGATAATATATTGTTTATTGGTGTTTTAATTGGATATTATTACTTTGAATTGAAAATATTTTTTCTTCAGTTTTAGAATTTAAAATTAGCTTGGTGGAAACGTGCCATTCAAAAGCAGTGACTCGTTGTAACATCAACATTGACTCACAAGCAGTGACTCCAAGTTCCAGTTGTAATCTGATCATGTAAACAAAGTGTGGAAACGTGTCCGGAAGCAGACCCGGGCCGTGGAGGTCTCTGACCCTCCAGGAAGTCGTAGTAAAAATACCTTTTGTGCGACACTGCTCAGAGTTTGCATGAAAACAAACAAGGTCGTGTGCGGGGACGTGATTTTATGGAAAGTTGTGTTGACATGGAAACAGGATGTCCTCTCTGGTTGGTGTTTGGACAAAGCAGCGTCCCCCCCCCCCCCCCCCCAGGTCCACGTGAAGCCTCCTCTGCCACAAACTCCTGTGAGTGAAGGAGTTGCTCAAAGGCGACGGTGCTTCCTGTCACCTTGAGGAGGCTTCAATCATCTGTGTGTCGGTTTTGCTGACATCAGTTGTGGGTCAGCGAGGTCATCGGACAGGATGGAGATGTTCTGTTGGTAATAGTTGTAACATATTGTGTAATTTTTTCCTATTTTTTTGTTATCTTTTGGTTTAATTTGTGCCCCTTGTGATTGGGTTTGTGCATATTTGTCATCTTTTTGGTTTGTTTAGATCTGGTCATGATCATTTTGTGTCTTTTAAGTCAGTTGAGCTACTTTTCCATGACATCATTCATCTCACAGCTAAAAGGGCTCCGGTCCATCAATGATGAAACATCTTAACATCGGAGACTTATCGTTAAATACATACAAAAGCCCAAAAGAGAAAAAAAGGCACATCTGGTTGGTTTTGCATTAAATCAATGAAATGATATATATTCAAAGAAATAGAAATTAAAATAAAAACCGGTCTTGATCAAAGCTTCGGTTCGATTCGTCGAATAATCGATCTCGGTCACGTGAGCAGCGGAGCGCGCGCAGAGCCGGAGCTACACATGGCTCGTGTTGTTGTTGCGCCTCATGATCCACGTGAGCACGAGCTGCGCTTCCTACTGGCTCGCGAGGGACAAGAGAAAAGGAGGCAGACACACACAGATACACACACACACAGACAGACACACACGGACTCGGAGAGTACACACACGCTCAGTGAGCAGAGCAGCAGCAGCACAACAGGCTCACACTCTCACGCTAAAGTCGTTTTAACGCAGACACAAGAGGAGGAATCGTGAAACCTCCGCATGCCGGAGGGTCGAGGTGAGTGCGGCACTTAACGTATTTTTGCGGGATTCACGTAAAAAGGCGGAAAAAACCTCGGAGATGCAGGACCCCCCCCCCCCCCCCATCGCTGCTTTGGTTGTAGTTTTGCAGCTTTGAGTCTTCGCCTCTTTCTCTCTCTCTCTTTCTCTCTCTCTCTGCTTCTGTTAACTTTGTGGTCTCGTTGGATTCCTGTACACTTTGTTCTCTCACTCGAGGAAACACACACACACACACACACACACACACACACACACAGACACACACACACGTGGGGAATAGAAAGACGTGAAAGATCGAGGCATTGTGAGAATGAACAACATGTGACCAGCGGGCTTTTCCCTGAGCTGTTGCTCTGGAGACGTCTCCAGACTCTGGATGTTTGCACGGATCTAAAACTCTTTTTACTTCAGCTCACATGTACAATGCAGTGTTTGTGTGTGTGTGTGTCTGTGTGTGTGTGTGTGTTTTTGAGGGGTCTGCAAACATGTAGCAGAGATGGATAGATGATAGAAAGAAAGATAAGAAATTGAGGCATTCAGTATTTTCATGAACAGATAAATCATGGAGGTAACTGTTAAGTGGTAATTAAAGGTTTTAATTGGCCTTTCTAGAAACGTGTCATTTAGAAATGCAGACAAGAACATGAGTTTTAAAGGAGACATATTATGCCCATTTTTATCACAAGTTGATATGGTTCCTTGGGGTCTTAATGAAATGTCTGTAACATATTTTGGTCAAAACACCACGAGGATCATTTAAAACAACCCACTTTTGACCCTGTCTAAAACAGCCCTCCTCAGATTGACCTGTTTTGTTTGCCCCATGACGCTTCTGACATAGAGGAACCATAACAAATCGCGGGAGTTGTTTTTTTCCAGAGTGTTTGGGACGGTAGAGGGCACACAGGGCATGAAGAACGTTTAATTAATTATGGAGGTAAAGTCAAAGTAACAGGCTGCAAAGGTCAACAGGTCATCAGTTATATATATGAAAATGGATCAAATCAATCGTGATAATGATCCATATCTACCTGAACTAAATAGTTTTTCCATATCAGCCCTTCTGCAGACTTCTCTCATGCATCATGTCATAATTAGATTTCTCAGCCTGGCAGGAGATTTGAAAGATGTGTCCTGTGCAGGAGAAGCCGATGAGGTCTGCAGTCAGGATAACAAACAGAACATGTAGGGGGGTCGGGGGTTGGGGTCGGCACAGCCCTACCCACCCAGACAGTCGAGACTTTTAAGCGCTGACTAGTTTCTATTTGACATTGTGTTTCCCTTTTTATTTGTCGAAATGTGCCGACAGTCGCACACAATCCAAAGAATCTCACAACATCTTCAGCTTCTTGGATGAATAATAAAAGGAAGATATTTACAAATTGCAGACGTCTCAGCTGAAGTGACAGTGGCCCTCTTTGTTCTTGCGTAACTACATTGTGATGTGTAAGAACCCATAGAGGCTGTGTTACATAATCCTGAGCAGCTTCTCTCCTGTGAAATGTACACACATTTAGGAAGGGGGTGGGGGAGGGGGGGGGCCATGGAGGAACACCTTTTTTTGACACAACATTCCAGAGTGACCTCAGGCTCAAAGCAAAAGGAAGGAAGTTCTAGAGCAAGACTCGTGAGAGGGTTTAGGTTTTTATTGGTGTGTGCAGAAGCGTCAAATACTCAGATACTGTGTTTGTGCTGCGTGACGGGACAGAGATGCAAATGCAAGGATTGTTTTTATTATAAAAGTTTAATTTGTTAAATAAAAGTAATAAAAGTCAATCGAAACTTCTGAAAATGGTGAGAAAGGTACAAGGTGACAGATTTGTGATATCGAACAAACAAGTCGTGGTTTGTCTATGAAAGAAACTAGTAATTGTTTATAGTAATAATCCTAATAGTCATTTTTGGACAAAGCAGGCATTGTTCTGTATTTTCGATAATGATTAACTGGTAGGACGTGTGGATAATTAGTCATGATGACAAAAAAAAGCCATCACATTCCTAAAATCCAGAAATTTTCGATGCTCCAGTTGGAGAATCTTTGTTTTTACTTGATGAAATTATTTGAAATGAATCTACTCATAATGGTTCAGCAATTGAATTTAATGTTGATTGAAAGTTGCTGAAGATCAAACCATAGAAGAAAGTTTGCAGTTTATTAGTTGCTGTTAATACTTGTTTTACAAAATGTATAAATGCGTAAATAAACAATTGAATACATAAATAAATGAAATGACACTTCAACAATATTGGTGATGTAGATAAATATTTATGTACATTCATGTTCTTTTGTATCAGATATTTGAATTAACTGTGAGAACACGACAGGAGCCGACTCACTGCTCAGCCCTGATGTTCAGGGACGTGTATGAATGAGTCTCAGTGGAACCAGAGCAGCTGAAGCTTTGAGGAACACCTTTGTTTTCCTAACTTGAAAAACCGATTCCTGTTTGAGTCCAAAACAGGTGATTTAACTTGTTCGGGCCTGTTCAGTCTCGACGTGGTGGAGAGAGACAAACTGGGAGAAAAACCCTCCCAGATCAAGGAGATGGAATTATTATGATTAACCATAACGACAAATTCCCAAAGAACTTTAAATTCACACGGATGTGACTCAGTTTTTTCTCGGTGCATCAACCTCCAGTGAACTGACCAGTGACCACTCGTGTGTTGTCGGCGTCGTCCTCTCCGGCGAACGTTTGAGCAGGACAGGAATGTTCTGAAGAATGAGGCGTGTCCGGCTTGTCTGCAGCCGTGTGGGCAACGTGCTCCGTGCACAGCTTTCCTATTGTCAGCCTCGGGCCAATAAAGACGTCCATTGAGAAAGGTCACATGGCCACATCACAAGCAAGGGTCAAGAATTTCAGAGGTTAGGAGAAGAACCCAAAAAATAAATAAAGAGAAAGGAAGTATCGCTTGAGTAAATTCCAGAATTGAGAGATGGATAAAATACCGTGCATGTCATTACTTTCATTTCTCCCCTTGATTTCTGATTATTTGCCTTTTTGACCAACGAGCAGCACTCTGTAGTTTCTGTGTCGTGATCTGAAAGTCATATCTGGTGTTGATCTTCAGATTTTAAAGATAAAAGTTTGCTGAAACGTGCTAATTAGCTTTTTTCTTGTTTGTTCTTATGTCTGTGAGCTAATTACCAAGCTACCGCCTGAACTCTGTTAACACGTCTTAGCACGGAGGCTGGAAAACAAGATCATATTAAAACATGGGGCTGCAAATTCATCTCAGCAGAAGATATTTATTGTTGTGACGTCACCTCGGTGTCAAGTCTTTGGTCCGAGCAGCAAAGTGCTGGTGTGTAAAGGTAAAGTCAGAATCCAGAGCAGCTTCCATGCACCTGAAGAGTTTCTAATAAAACAATATTCCTATGAAAGATATTTCCCTTCTTTGGTGTTTTGAATAAAAAAATGGTGGGGAGAGCGGTTCACAAAGTTGATGGATGTTTCCAGCTGCTTTTAAAACCAGGCTATCGCACAGAGTCAAGAACACGTGTGTTAGTTATCTGTGTTAGAACAGATAAAGTGTTTTCAGAATGTTTTTGCAAAGAAATTACAACGTGCAAACAGCTCTTTAGTCACCAACACCTGACTCGTGCCTCCTGAGCCAAGACGGGAGGAGCAGCTTCACCTAAATGTTTTAATATCTCAGTAAAAACAGGCGTCTGCTAATGGTTCCTGTTCCTTTTGGAGAGAGGAGGCACCTGATTGGATTAACCACTTTCATAGAGAGAAGTTTTAAGTTGATTTTCAAACCGGTCTTGCCTGTTTTCATCAGGCAGCTTCAGTGTGTGTGTGTGTGTCTGTGTGTGTGTGTGTGTGTGTGTGTGTGTGTGTGTGTGTGTGTGTGTGTGTGTGTGTGTGTGTGTGTGTGTGTGTGTGTGTGTGTGTGTGTGTGTGTGTGTGTGTGTGTGTGTGTGTGTGTGTGTGTGTGTGTGTGTGTGTGTGTGTGTGTGTGTGTGTGTGTGTGTGTGTGTGTGTGTGTGTGTGTGTGTGGCCAAACTCAAACTTTTCCATCAAGCGAGGGGGACGAACTTGGGAAGACGGGTGTGGTGAAAAGCTGAGAGTGTCTTTTGGCTCGTGCACGGTCACGGGATCATTGAGGATCATTTGGCAACTTATTTCCTCTCGTCCTGAGCCGCTGACTCTTTGAAGTGGACGACGACCGTTGTCGTGCTCTCAGGCTGCAAACACTTCTGCTTTTGTGTGTGTTTTTGAAGTGGAATGGGAGTTTCAACCAAATGTGTAGTGTGCATGCACAGCGCCTTTGTCACACGATTGTTGCTCATGCAGTCGGACAGCGTGACAGGACACACTGACATACTTCCTGTGGGTCACCAGGCTCCGTGGAGCTGAAGTGCACAGACGTCTCTTTATGTCGCTGCTGAGGAGGAGAGGCTGTGAGCTCTGTATCTCTATCTCTCTATCTATACATAAATAATATATATTTGCGTAGAGGTAACATTTAAATCAGTCACAGCTCCCAGTTTGCAAGAAGCACATCTCAAATTGACTATTCACGTCGCTGGCACCACATGATGCAAATTACCCGAATTCAGATCAGCCTTTTTTTTTCACGCTGCAGTGAACCCGGTGACTTTTCCCCTTTCTATTGTCACCGGCACAATCTTGTCCTGTGTGCACTGTCGCCTTTGTTTTCCCGTCGTGATGAAAGCAGGATTTATACCAGTGTGTATGTTCTCCGTGTGTGTGTGAGAGAGAGAGAGAGTGTGTGTGTGTGTAAGAGAGTGAGGCGTCTCATTTCCATCCAGTGCGGTGTCATCCCCTGGCCCCTGTGCTCTCGAGGCCCCAGTCTCCACAAAGCTCACTCTGTCACCGCGAACAGGCCGGGGCCTGCAGCTGGGTTCCTGCCCTGCTGCAGAGAGGAGCCCCTCAAGGTCTGAGCTGATGGGACGAGGGGAGACGACAGGAAATGTGTTATCCAGTCAGCTCTGAGGAGAGAGAGAGAGAGAGAGAGAGAGAGAGAGGCTCAAAGATGAGACACAGGCAGGTCCATGAAAATACAACCGTCAGGCTCTAATGACACATTTGTCTTGTCTACATCTTATTGATCTATTTATTCAATATCCTAGTGTCTGATTTATTCTTTCACTCGTGTCAGTGAAGCTTTTTTTTATTTGACCTCCTCAGGAATCCACAACGTTTATAAATTACATTTCTGAGCTGGATACAGTGTCATGAATGAGTTTTTAAATTCAGAAAGATGAGCTGGTTTGAGACAATGTCCACGTCCTCAGGACTCTGAAGACAGAGCGGGCTGCAGAGGACGAACTGAAACGAGACGGTCTGGTCTGTGGAGGATTTCCTGTTGCATCACCAGCTTCTCTCTTGCTCTTACTGTTGCATCATTTACGACTTTGAGCCGTCGCACTCACGGCATCGTACATCGCTCACTTGTTCTCTGAGTCACTGGCATGAAAGGAGTCCTGGGATAGTTTGGCCCGAGAAGTCAGAGCGAGTCTGGAACATGCTCAATAAAAACAAAATGTGAATAACACAATAGTAAATCTCAAGTTTTTGTTTTTAAGGACACTTTGTTCATATAGAAGTTATTGATCTCAACCAAATACACCAACATGTTGCTCCTCGCTCGACTGGAGAAGACCAAACGTGATGAGTAACATCGTCCAGGTCCAGTTTGTGAAGTTTAAAACATCTTGTTGTGAAATATATATTTCTTTCTGAGGCTGTTTCCCTTCTGCAGACTGGAGAGTGACTGCTGCTGTAATGTGGTGTCACACAAACATGTTGTTATCGCTCTCTGTCATTGGGACAATGCCCGTCTGTCTTCACTCTGATGTCTGGAGACGTCTCAATAGGAGACTGTTCTCAGTGTCAGCTCCAGTCAACAAAGACTTCACACTTCACACATCTGTCATATTTCACCATAATTATATTTTATATATTGAATGTTTACTTATTACTGATTATTGAAATGTCGTTTCTCTCTGATCCCCGTTGTAAACAGGATATATAAGTAAACAACATATTAAGTATACAACATTAAGTACACAACATATTAAGTACGCAACATATGAAGTACTCAATACAAGTACAAAGGCACTTGGTGGATAGGATGAGAGAAGTGCAAAGTTGAACACATGTTCCAGAGATCCGATTGCTTCGCTTGTTACATGTTGTTTTTAAGACCGCAGCAAACTCCCAGCAGGCCTGTGTAGTTATGTGTGTGTGTGTGTGTGTGTGTGTGTGTGTGTGTGTGTGTGTGTGTGTGTGTGTGTGTGTGTGTGTGTGTGTGTGTGTGTGTGTGTGTGTGTGTGTGTGTGTGTGTGTGTGTGTGTGTGTGTGTGTGTGTGTGTGTGTGTGTGTGTGTGTGTGTGTGTGTGTGTGTGTATGACCCACAGACTGTTTCTGGTTTAACACCCTGTTGTGTTCTTAGTGTGTGTTTGCTTCAAAGGATACGATGAAAATTATAGGTCCACCCCATTGATTGACCCCTTGAAAGCTGCCATCTTGTGCACTGGGAGTCTGCACAGTAGTGAATCCTTGAACTTGGGAAACTTTGACTTTTTAGTTTGGTCCATGTCCCGTCTATTAACGTGGAGGAGGTTGGATTTATGACCCTTTGCAGCCAATGACTTAAGCTTTACGTTAGGGGAGCCATCATGTCATCCATCTTTACAGTCTATGGTCCACCCTCGTGTCTCATAGGAAATGGTTGCTGCTGCTCTTTGAGTCTGTCCCCTGTGTCCTTGCAGTGTTTCCAGTGTGGCGGGGGATCGGGGCCGGTCCTGGCGTCGGAGGCGGGTGGAGCCAGGGCTGGGGGCGTGGCCTGCGATGGGAGCCCGACAGTCCCGGACAAGGCGCCCGGGTCCCGGTGTTTGACTACCCCGTCTGGTTGGTGCTGTGCCGGGGGGGCCGAGCCAGACTCCAGGAGGTCTGTCAGAGAGGGAGGGGGGCGATCAGACTGCCCACTGACCTGCTCAGCATCAAACTCCCACAGCTCTTCAACATCCACCAGATCCCAACGGTAAAGAAGGAACTCAACCTGATACTATGAACCGTTAAAACTTAATCTCCACAAAGTTTATTGAATATCTTGAAGCACAGTATATCACATTTTAAATAGTTTGTGATATTCACAACAACAAGAGTTCATAAGGTCATAAATTACAAAGATAGATTGAGTTCTACCTCAAGGCACTTTGCATCATCTGGTCGTTCATGTTGTATTTGTTACTTCAGGACTGAATTCTCTCCTGGAGGATCAATAGAGTTGTTCCTCTTTCTGCTCCCGTCGGTCCTCAGGTGTTCCGGGAGGACAGCATCATCTCCGGGTACCGGCACCCCCGCAGCTCGGCCCTGGACTGTGTCCTCAGCAGCTTCCAGATGAACAACGAGACCATCAACATCTGGACCCACTTCCTGCCAACATGGTGTGTACGGAATCCTCATGAACCCTCCATGTTAACACGTGTACAGTGTTTTATTAGAGGTTTTGATAACTTCAAAGTTTTGCTGTTCGTAAGGAGAAACATCTCAACACAGGTTCACATCTCCTCCCTCATGCTTCTCTCTAAAGCTGGAGCCTGGACACGGTGTTTGTGTTGGTCTCTTTCTGATTGACTGGCTGTTATTTCATTGACACATGTCCCGACCAATCATATTTAACAGGTTCTAGCCTCAATATTCAACCGGCAAATGCTTATTTAAGTCACTCTGTGCTGAAATGAGCCAAAAAGGAAGGAAACAAATGGAAATCTGTACAATATGGAGCCTTTAAAATGTTCTGTAACTCTCATCCAGTCACATTATTCACTGTCACATGATAATTTAACATGTTTTTTATGTTTACAAACTACGTAACATCACAAATACAACTTGGTTCCAGTATAAACTAACTAACTATAATTAAAATAGCATTTTGAAAACGTAGTTGTGCATATACATACATAGGAGACATCCAAATACTGTTGGTTCTCACTTAATGAGCACAAAATGAAGGGATTTTTATCAAAGATGAGGTTCTGACTGAGACCAGAAGAAACTTATCTGGTATTGAACACCTAAACCAGCAGTGAAATGAACTCGGGTGTTTTCTTTCCTGGCTGAGAGGAACCCAAAGCGAGTATCTGAGGATCTGTGTTTAGAATCTGTGATGTAATCTCTTAAACTCCTCTCAGCGCAGCAGGAAAATAAATCAACTGCTGGATAAAACATATTTCTGAGATTTTCAGATAGGTGGGAAAGAGTCGAGGCAGGATCCTCCGAAAATGAGATAAGCCTGAATGAAAATAAACACGAGACCAAGTCCAGGATGTGAGAAACGTCCAAACTCAACAGGACCCGCGAGGACACGTGGGGACGGACGCTGTCCCGGAGACGCACTCCGACCCTAACGCATTACTACCAAGGAAAAAGACCAAGCTGTGTTTGTGTGGCAGGTATTTCCTGTGGCGTTTCTGCGTCCTCTGCTCCACTCTGAACTTCCTGACCGACAGCTACACCTGGCCCCTGCTGGTGTACATGGTGCTCATCTGCATTTACCCCTTCACCTCCAGCTGCGCCCACACCTTCAGCACCATGTCCCCGGAGTCCCGCCACATCTGCTACTTCTTCGACTACGGAGCGCTCAGCCTCTACAGCCTCGGTAAGACCTGAGACAGGGATGTTGGTTCTCTGCACAGCTGCAGGGAACGGGATGCATCCTGAACCCTGAGAGGTGAACGAGGGCTGCTTGTGCTCTTCACTTGCCCTTGAGCAAGGCAGAGCACCACATATATAATAAAAGTTAGGGAAAAAATGGAAGTCTGGGGTAGGCTATAAAAAATCAGATACACAAATGATACACAACTTCTGAGCAGTGATTCCTAAGATGTTATCAAACCCTGTTGATAAAGAAATGTAATGGAGGCTTGATATTTTACAGCTTAAGCATAAACTGTATCATAAATAACTATAAATTAAAAGAGATTATACAACCAAATACATTTTACTTAAAGAAGATGAACGTGTATCAAATGTTAACATAAATTAACAGGTTTTCTGAATTGTTTTCACATTTCAAATTTGTGTTATTGGCCAAACGATAAATCCTCCTGCTCTAATTTGTGTAATCAGCCATCTGAGGAATCTTAAAATTGAAACCAGAATTAAAATCCCATCTGAAATGCAGAATAAACCAGTTTAAATAAGATGGAATCTGGCTTATCAAGAGGCTGTTTGTAGAAATCCTCGTTTCCCAGGACTCTGACCCGCCCTTTTTTTTGTTTGCGTGACAAATGACACAAACCGTATTGTTGTGTGTATTTGACTTCTGTTCCTGCTGTGTGGTTGTCAGCTGGATGTCTGATTTCCATATCTTCTTGAGAAACAATTTGTTTCGCGACTTATCTGCGCCCCAGAAAATGTTTGTTTGGCCTCACAACCGTTTCTCCTGTGAGTAATATTTCCCTGTCAGAGACTCCTTAAAGAGAATAAACAAAAAACATACATTTTACAGGAACTCAGAGCTTGGTGCACAAGTGCTCCTCGGAAAAACTTGTTTTTTCATTAGCACCGCCCTTTTTATCTTAAAACACACAAAGCATCACTGTATTAATCCACAGCTGCATTTCAGGTTATGGTACATTTGTCATGTGAATATTTAAGATCCCCACACCCACACACCACCACCCGGGGGCCTCTTCAAAACAACGTGGCTCCAGTCAAGATTGGTCTCATTTAAAATGTTTTAAATGTGTTTGATTAGATTAGAGCTGCAGCAGAGTAGGAAAAAATTAAATGATTACAAACATTCCAAAGGAATTAAACACACAGTCCTGCAGCTCCTCTCTAGAGAACAAGATAACATGTATATTTTTTTATTTTATTTATTTATTTAATTTCTGGTTGTTCAAGTTATTTTTTCACCCGAGCAGTTTATATGATCCCTTTTATAAAACTATTTTAAAGGCTAAAACATGTAAAAGCCACAATGTGTAGAATTTGGACCTTTCCTACTTTAGCGACCCCCAGTGGTTGAGTCAGAAACAACACTGCTAGTAGAATAAATATCTTCAGGTTGTGGACTTAAATCAACTCAAACTAATCAGTTTAAATAAACTTGTTTACACTTTCCTGTTTATTCCATGGCATATAAAATTACTTCAAAAATAAAGATTTACCTGGTTTATTAGGTTTTAAACTGTATTTGTTTTTTGCACCTTAAACAATAATGGTTAAAAGAATATATGTACACACAATAACTACTTCAAGAATAAGGAAAACCTGTACCGGAGATGAAGGGAAGTACAAAAACCTTTGTTAAACTTCAAGTCAAGACGGATCGATCCAGTTTAACACTTTCATATTGTTGTGTGTTTGTTTTTCAGGCTGTGCCATAAGCTACGGCTACTACGTGATGCCTGACTGTTGGGTGAACAGCTTCCTCCATCAGCACTTTGTGCCCATTGCCATTGGAAACACGTTGTTCTGCACGAGTCTGTCCTGCTATTCCAGGTAATACGGTAATTTGTGCAGAAATATTCACACACACAGACACCTTTTAGGTTTTGCACTCTCTATTGTGTCGTGGATTTAATTTGAAATGGATAAAATTGTCCTTTTTTACCTATAAACCTAAACTTAATAACCTGTTTTTAAAGTGCATATTTACCAGAGCACTTTTTCAAGGACGTTAAAATAAAACCAAGTTGTATGATGAGGCTCTCGGGTTCAAAGTATTGAAAGAAGAAGTCAGGACAAAGGTTTTCAAGCTTCCCTCAGACTTGTGCTCTTGCCAAGATGGAAAGAGTCAGTGAAAGAGCCTTTACACCAGCATGTGACACTTTAACCCTGCGCTGAATCCCAGACTCACTAAATACCTCCAGTCTCACACAGACCCACTGACCCACATTCAGAGGCAGGAGATCGTCACTGACTCCAACTGAAGGATGATTTGGATCTGTGTTAATCCGGCTCCTGATAAGAGATCATTTGTTCTGTTGTCGAGTGTCTTCACTTCTGTGCAGCCCAGTGTTCTCTCCGTGTCCCACGCTGTGTGTAGTTTGCATAACAGCAGCGGTTACATAACAACTCACAGCCTGACACAGGGAAACTCTCGTGTGAGGTCTGAGGAGTCGAGGCCGACCAGACCCGAGCGTTTGCATAAATAAATAACCTCCCAACAGAAGTCGGTTTCTGGAATTTCTACTTTACTCATCTGCCTAAATCAACTCCACAGAGCGCTCAGTGTGTTTCAGAGGAGTTTCCAAAATCATCAGCTGCTTTTTATGTTTGAGGAGAAAAGCTTCATTGACTGCAGAGTTTTCAACTTTGCAGAAGTTTTGAATTCATAAAAAACTTAATTAACACACAAGGAGAACGAGAAATTAAAAAATCATACTATTTTAATATATAAGGTTAAAAAGCGCTTGACGAATGCATGGCAATTAAAAACTAATAATAAAAGAAAGGTTAGTGGATGCTAGGGACATACTCACATTAAAGGAGCCAAATCATAACATATGAAGGTCAAGAGCTTTTCTTTCTCCTGTAATGTGTTTCTGTTTCACCACGTTGTGTTTTCATCTGTTTGTTTGATCGTTTTCAGGATTAAGCCAAAACTACTGAGCGTGTTACAATGAAACTTGGTGAAAAGATGCTGTAATGCTCAGGGATCGAATTTGATCCAGGATTTTTTTCTTCTCTTTCTGTAACATAGTGAGATTTGCCGCTTTTTTGACAATTTCTCAAATATCCCAGGGAATAATTTTATGGATTTTTATGAAAATACATTGATGTGTGTGCAGCTTGATTCCATTTAAGACGACTGTCTGGCCTTTTCGCTCCCATGTATATTATGGAAGTGATAATATTTATACTGACACACAGTAGATTTACACTTTTCTTGGAGATTCTTGTATTTAAAAAATAGAAGCTGATAATAATTTGTCTCTCTCTGTTCGGCAGGTTCCTGGAGCTTCAGTTCCCTCAGAGAAGTAAAGCTCTGAGAACAGGAGCGTTCGTGGTTCCCTTTCTCTTTGACACTGTCCCTTTGTTTTACAGGGTGAGCCTCTACTACTGGTTATTCAAATTATTAAACAGATGCATGTTTGAAACCTGTTTTCCACTTTGAACCCCTGTATTCTCTAAAAGGTTTCATTGTTTCATGTGTTTGCAATACAACAAAGGTTCAGAGCTTATTAGAGACATGTATTTACTGATTTCGTTTTTCCAATCACACGTAAATGTGTTACTTCAACCAGTTAATTCTTAGTTTGTGCACAATTCACTTGTTGGTTCTCAAAAGGTTAGAAATGTTGTAGCCTGATTTGTCTTGTGAACGGCTGTGTGACAACTCTGTGGATCTGTTTGCATCTTAAATCTCTGTGTGTAGATTCTCCTGTGCTGCGGGGGAAGCTGCAGCTCGAGCGGCGCCTTGTCCAGTCACTGTTACCACCTCCTCTTCGCCTTCCTCACCTGCTTCCTGTTCACCGCCCACCTCCCGGAGAGGCTGGCGCCGGGACGCTTCGACTTCATCGGTAAGTTCATCAAAATGACAGTGAACGCATCGTCCTCATCACCGAGACTGTGAGGACATAAGAAGGAGGATTTCCCCCCCCAAGGAGCTGCAGTGCAATTTGTGACCACAAGTGTAACAGCATGAGTTTGAATATGAAAAATAATAATGTCAGTTTTGTTTGTTTTTCTCCTCCTCACGGGGCTTTAACATTATATATGCAGTCTCTTGTTGTTGAGCGTTTCCCGGCTGACTCTGGACAATCGACACAAAACAGCAGCCGTGCATCAAACAAGCCCTTTAATTTCTATATCACGTAAACTTAAACCAACTTTTTCTACCTGTGTCTTTTGATTGTTGCATCGATTATTTATTTTCACACAAGTTCTCATTGTCTACAAACGTCTGGCCGAGGTTCAGTCGCTTTAAAAGTCACAGGAGGATCTGCAGCAACAAAGCAATTAAATGTTAGAAAATGTAAATCTCTTAAAAAAAATCTTTGTTTTACTAGTTTTGAACTTAAACTTAAATTTAAGAATATATGATTTCTAGGAGAACGTTAAAATATGATGGATTCATCTCTAGGTGATTTTATTTGGGGTGGTCCGATTCTGAAAGCTTTAATAAATCTGTCATACTTCATGATCTTAATTTATTTACTTTGCAAATCAACTCCAGTCGTCCGTAAAGTACAATATTGAGCAATTTTTTTTGTAAAACTGGCTTTAAATTTGAGATTTGAATTTGAGTGTTGACTGATTTATTGTTAAATTTAGTTAGAAAACATTAAATTAATTTGACCAATTATTCTCATCACTGATTAAGTTGATTATTTTATAAACCATTGATTGAGAAATTAATCAGAAAATCCCTTTATCATCATTTCAAATGTGGTGTTTTGTCCCTCCAGCAGTTTGTGTGTGTGTGAGGTGAAATGTGAATGAGTCATGTGTCGTCTTCCCTCAGGCCACAGCCACCAGCTCTTCCACGTCTGTGCCGTGGTGGGGACCCACTTCCAGATGGAGGGCGTGTTGGCGGACATGGCGCAGAGGAAGGCGTGGCTAGCCGACCACGGGGCCACGCCCTCCTTCCTGGGGACCATCGGCGTGCTGGTGGTCGGCCTCGTCCTCAACCTCGGCATCATCGGCCTATTCAGCGCGCCGCTGCTGTGGAACCCGTGCCGCGGCGCCCCCCCGCCCCACACGTCCAAGCACGACTGCAAGGCGCACTGAGGGTGCGTTTGATTTGTGTGTCAGAGATGACAGTAACAGTTCACTGTAGTGCTTCTCTAACACCAATAGTTTTATCGTTTTGAGATAAATTTTTGATATATCAGGTGCTGAAGCGTTTTTTTCTTTCTAACAACTGAAGTATTTGTTCATGTGTTTACTGAGAAGCTGACGACCCAGTCACATTTACTGAAGCCTCGTGTTCTCCTGTCACACGGAGTTTGAGTGTGAGAGGATGAAAACGTCTGTTTACAGCTCGACCGACCAATCAGGGGCCGATGAGTCGATTTTAAAAAAAAATGACCACTGTTCCTAAGATGCCTTGGAAACGGAGGAAATGTAATTGAGGCTTGATATTTAAAACTTTATTATAAATATCTATAAATTGAAAAAAAACACTGCAAATATATAGAATTCGATTTAAATTCTAAACTTATTTTATAAAATGAGTTTTCATACTGCAGCAGGGTTCTGTTTCGGCTCATATCTCTCGAGCCCTGAATCGGTCGGGCTCTAATCTGTGTATTTTTCAGAGTGCATTTGAAACAAGGCTCTGGGTTGAAGGACGCTGTCGTCACACACACACACACACACACACACACACACACACACACACACACACACACACACACACACACAAGTGCCTTATTGTAGCTGTAGACCACTACTAGTCTATATCTCCAACTGGAAACGTGTAGAGTCTCAGTTTGCAGGGATTTTCTATTGATGACATGATCCCGGGGTCCGAGTCTCCTCGGCTTCACGAAGGGATCTATTGAGATTCCTCCCTGTGATCTGGACTTCCTGGTCAGTGCGCCGGTTGTTGCTCTGTTGCATGAAGCAGCTCCACACATAATGCAATGCAGATTGGATTGCCGGCTCTTATACATCCACCTATTGATTCCACTCCTGCGCCGACTGGAATTGATCGAGAGGCCAGCGTGGCCTCTTGTTCTGATTGCTCCGGCCTAATTATGAACCCCACAATCTGCCTCAACGGGGGGGGGGGGGGGAGAAAGAGAAAAGTTCCACGATGATTAAAAGACAGGTACCGTTTTTATAACTTGTTTCCATGGCAGCGTTCTAGTGGCCTCATGCCCCCTGAGGGTCTCGAACCATTTGTTCCGACGCCGTCTCTCTCCTGTTCTTTCTGTAACGTTTATTATAAGATCCATCCTGAACTTCCATTGCGTGTGATTACACTTTAAAAAAAGAAAAATCCCATTGGCTTCAATTTGACTTTAGAAGATTTTTCATATTTCTGTGGGTTTAAGAGAAAAGGACGTTTGTGTAGTTTTGTGTATCACTGTGATGTTGCAGTAAACAAAGTAACACACTTTATATACTGTGTTCTCTTATTATTCCCGTGGAGGCGGCTGTTTACATTTACCACTGAAATAATAATGATGGTGTGTTTGTTCGACTCTGTGGTTATTTATTGTTTATTTCAGGGGCAGAAATGGGATTGAAGAGGGTTTGTTTTTCTTTTTTTTTTGGCGGGTGGGTGTAGATGATAAATACAATTGTTAATAAATTAATGATTGACACAGAAACAAAGAGCATCTTAACAAGTTATTTTTGAACATTGTTGAGTCTTAAAACGTGAGGAAAATGTTTTTAAATGGGTTTTCCAGCACTGATCAATGAATTGGAGATTTGCAAAAAAAAAATGTTTTTTGTTTCTCAGGCAGTTTTCAGGCAAAACTCTTTTTCACTTTCTATATTTGTTTTTTATAGATGAAGCAGTTAAATGATAAAATTGTAAATTCAAAACCCAGAAATTTAAATTTATTGCCAATCTCAGATAATGCATTCTTTTAACTTTTATTTTTATGAAAAATAAGACTTAATTAATGGACAAAAATGACTTGCTAAGATGCACTTATTTGATAATTCATTATGAATATCGTCCTAGCAGCCGAAGCACTGTACAAGTCACACGTTACTGAACAACTCTGCTGCAGCACGAACACACACGTCGCTCATGCTACTGGACAAACCACTGGCAAGGCTCATATGTACACAACGCATTTTTAAAATGCCACAAAATTCACACGTAATTCCACCCGTGACACCGACACAACACAACACGTCTAACACACACTCACACAGGTTTTATCAGTGATGGTAGAGAGTTTAGTCAGAGGGGAAACGTAAGTGATATTATGGGATTGAGTTGAGTTTCAGGTCCACGTCGGACGCTGATGTAGAAATGTCAGAAATATGTAGAATCACAGACACACACACACACACTTTTGCGTTAGGGCATTGTTTAAGATATTGTGGAGGTTGGTGTGCACAGTATGAAAGTTGTGTTCTTTGTGTCGCGGACACTCACAGTATGGTTTGCACTGACCCTTTTGTTGTTTCTCTGCTGCGGCCGAGCGATTTTCATTTTCTCCCCCCCGGTCCTCGTCTTCCAGCGTCCGTCTGAACCCGTCGATTCTTGGAACCGCATCATTTCTGACTCCGTTTATTATTGAGCTGCTTTTTTATTTTTCAGTATGATTTGTCATCTCACTCATACTCATGGGCTCAGCGTCCACCGTGGTGTCGCCTCTTTGATACCGTTTTATTTATTCTGACCATGATGTTGATTATAAATCCAGATCACTGTTACTCTGAAGGTTTTTTTCTGTCCTGTAAACTTTGTTCTTTTACACCTCAGCGAACAAGGCAATGCAGGTTGTAATTATCCAGGTGTATTAGAGGATGTTTGATAACGTGAAATGCAGAATGAAGACCAGTGCAGGATGGACCGATGCTTCTGTTTTAAAAAAAAAAAGAAGGAAAAACTGGGTTTGAAAAAGTTACTGGTGCCTCTACAAAACTTTTATGAGACTTTTTCTTTTGATGAAATGCTCTGTTTGTTCCTCATCCAGGAGAAATGACGTGAAACTGCTCTTAAAATGTGTAAATACGTACTTGTTCTGTGTATAATTTTGTAATTTACTACTTTGTTGTACTAGACCTGTGTAATAAATTAAGTCTTTTATAAATGTGATCATTGTCAGTGGAATCATTTCAAGGGATTTGTTGTAATTATACCATTCATTTCTTCGGGTATAATATTATTTTAGTAGATAAACTCTACACTGTAGTTGTCATCATTTACTAACAAATACTTTCATTATCTAAAACCCCAGAATATTCTTTTATTATCATATATGACAAAGAAAAGCATCACATCTTGGTGTTTAAGATAACCAGTACAAATATTAGAATTTTCAAAAGAGTTGCCACTAATCCTTTCAGCTCTTCTGATAAACACATGCATATTACATGATTATATATGTATCCTGCATTAAAGCCTATTATCTTAAACCAAAATACTGCCTTTGTACAATGTTGACGGTGAAAATTGGGTAATAATATATATTTGATATAAGACAATTGCAGATTTGTCTCCTTGTAAAAGCAGTTTGAGTCTGAGTTGTGACCAGCAGAGGGCAGAGCTGCACAACAGGAGGGTTTGAATCCCTGAACATTTATTTGCAGGAAAACTAACTGTTGGATTTAAAAAAGAAAATGTGCTGGAATAAATAAATAATCTAACACAATCTAATAATCTTGTTCCTCATGTTTCCAGAAGAGAGGATTTTTATTCCAGAAATCTTCGGAAACCAGGGTCAAAATCCTGAGATTGAACCTGAGACATTAAATTCTACTAAATTCTTCATGTACCCTCTTGTTTTTCCGGATTTGGGACATTATGGCCACATTAAGTCAGAATGAACAATTCAAAGTGCGACATCTTAAACCCATAAATTCAGATTTCAGCTCAAAAGTGATTTTCATCTTTTCTAGATTAGTTTCCTTCGACTCCACCGAGTTCGGTCGTCGTCTTCCGTGTTTTGCAGGATGAAGAGTAAAGAGCGAAGTGGAGTTTTATTATTAGCAGCAGACAGACTAAAAATGAATCAGAAGAAATAACGTCCTCAAGAAATCAATCCTCTTATTTTTTTTTACGACAATGTGGAAGATTGAAAAGTGAAGTTTCCCGCTGCACGGCTCCGAGAGGAGTGGCACTTTAAACATAGGCCTAAAATCCAGCCTCTTGTTATCGTCCTGCTGCACATCAAACCAGGCCGGAGGCAAGAGTGCAAGAAGAAGAAGAAGAAGAAGAAGAAGAAGAAACAATGGGTCCCCCTCCCCTCCAGTACACCAGAGAGGGTAGAGAGAGCGAAAGGGATGATAGCATTACTCACAATCCATTACCACTCCCTGGAGACGTTCTGCATACTGGGCGGTGGAGGGAGGGAGGGAGGTGGTGGTGCTGGTGTGAGGCCGAGGCAGAGGCTTTTGGTTCTGCAGGGTGTTTGTTTGCCCGAGGGCCGGGGCGGGAAGGCAACACGAAACCTGATTAGTCCTTTTCAATAACCGTCTGCCCGAGCGGCCCCGAGGAGACGTCACAGGTTGATGATTAGTTCGTCAAAATAATAGAGAAGCTCTTGAATAGCCTTGTTAAGATGTCTAACTCTAAGTACAGGCGGCATCCCCGAGCATTGTTCACACGATAATGACTGATTGACTGATGGAGGGTGGGGGGGGGAGCTCCTTCCTCACAGGCTGCAGCCATTTTTTTTTTTTTTTTATCAAGTTTTTATTTTTCAAGGGAATATACAAAGTGCTGGATACATGAAGATATATATATTTTGTAGATGTTGATACAGGTTATGTACACACATTCAGTATTTACACGTAAAGGCATCACGACGGTTTGTCCACTTGGTTTTCACTCGTGTCCTCCTCCTCTCTGCACGGAGGCCGCCTCAGCTCCCGTCTCGGTTTCGGTGCCATCTGTCCTCTGTGCTCCTGGAGTTTCACCCGGATCCATCTGTCCCGGCTCAGAGCTTCACCTCCCAGACACCGAGCGCTGCTTCTCTGGACTGAATTTCACTGCAGCCGCTTTGATTTTTTAGATTTGTCCCCAGAAAAGCTCCACCTCCCGAGTCAAACTTCACTTTTCTTTGTTTCATATTCGACATCATTACATGTAAACACAGTAGTTTATATATATATATAATATAATATACCAGGAAACACTTTCACTGATAATCTACAATTCGTTCTTGAAAAATATTCATATGACACGTGTAAAACAAACGAGCTCGCAGTGGTTCTGATTGTACAACTTGGCCTTATGTACATTTACTGAAATCCTTTAATTCGCCTCACGTATCAAAACTTCGTCCAAAATCAGTGACTATACTGTACAACGACTCCCCTCCTTTGCAATCATGTGTTTTGAGTTGCGTAAAAAGGCCCAGAGCCTTCTAGCATCGTCATATACTGTAACTTCAACAATTAGCCATGCATGTCCCTCCGTCAGGCTCCAGCTCAACCTCCAAGCACCTTGGTGAACATCCGACAGGTTTCCAGAGAACGACTGGGGAAGCAGCTGCAAACTGGTCCCGTCCATCGAGCTTCAAGGCTGGAAAAAAGCAGCAACTGGGGGAAAAACTGGGGAATAACCTTCCTACTGGTCTTTTAATGGATAAATGAGAAAGTGGAGGAACCTAACGGAACAAAAAGAGGACGTTTTTTAAAGTCTCAAATCAAAACTCCAACCTCCAACATCCTCTGATTCCTTCTCCCTGGCTTCTTCTCGGCCTCCTTCTATCCCAGGATGTCCAGGTACACCGGCGGGTTCTTGACCAGGGCCAGCAGCCGGCTGTGGATGTCCTTGATGACCATCCTCTGCTGGGGCTCTCGCTGCCAGCAGCCCTGCATCAGCATGTACACCTCCTTGGGGCAAGTGCGGGGCCTCTCCAGCTCCCGTCCCTGTGTGATGCATTCGATGGCCTGTTGAGGGGTGGAGGGGGGGGGGGGGGGGAACATTTAGAAATGATGTGACAAAATAAAGCGCTACAAGTCAGTTCACCCATTTGTCTCTTTAATCGATTAAAGCCTGATCAATACTGGATATCAGGAGTTAAAGATATTTGAGATTCAAACAACACTAAAGATTTGCCCCAATTCAATACTAGATACTAGTCATAATCTATTGCTTTAATGTACTAAACCTTTCCAGGGAATGTTTTAAATCTTAAATCTGATCAAATCTCATAATAATAGCAGATTTAAATGTGATTTATCAAGAGGAAGAGTTTTTTCACACATTTTGTCACAAATCTGGATAAGAGGCCAAATCCAGGAACTCTCTTTCTGTGCTCTACTTAGCGCTCTCTTCTAGTTTGGGTTTTATTTATGAGGGTTTTAATGGCATTGATTCTGTAAACAGATATTGGGGATTTTAAAATGGTCTTTTCAAAATCTGTGAGTCACATAAATACACTGCACAGGCATCGGCTGCGTCAATTAATCCAGAAAAACTTTTTGAAATCACAGAATCTCGGTTCTTCTCCAGCGGTTGTGCAGAGACGTGTCTTCAAGCAGAGACCTCTGGGACAAACCAGCAGGACTGTGAGTCACCTCCCGCTCCGACACTAATGGCTGCAGTGACTGATTGAGTTCACACGCTCTCGCAGCCCGGTGGATAAATCACTGTCGAGGATGAGAGGGAGGATTTTCCCTGCGCTCTCCATTTGAAGTGTGACCGACTCAATCTCTTCCTCATTTCAAACCTCGATCCAATGAGACGCAGCCGCCGCCGCTCTGTCTCACAGCTGAGCAGAGAGGCCACAGCGTCAGTATTTTCGGGATGATTGATCTGCGCCACAATGTGTTTGGGCAACATGATAATTTCACCTGTCGCTCATTGGGCGAGACGGATTGGGCTAACGAGGTTACAGCTCATTGGCCCAGGGTAAAAATGAAAACCAACGAGATTAGAATCGAGTGCAGGGGGAAAGTGATCCACCCGTCTCTTGAAAGGAGAGAGGGTCTCGGGCTGTAATAGCACCGCTGTGGTTGCGATGGAGTCCCACTTCTTGGTGCTTGAGCGGAGAAGGCTAGACTGCTCTGCCCTTAATTACTATGAACTTATTGATTCTCTTAAGAGCGCAGGGCGGCGTCCAACTACAGGAGAAGCCTCCACATGAGAGTGAGAGGCAGCGGGGGGGGGGGGGGGGGGGATGGTGGAGACAGCATGCAGATACTTAAAAAGGTACTTAAGTAAAAATAAAAACCAGGAAAATGTACTATTAAAGTAATAAAAGTAGAAGTTATTAACATAAAAACTTCCATATGCATAATGTGCAGCATTTTACTGCTGTATTTGTTTGAGGAGAAGCTGATTGTCTCCATCAAGGACATTAAGATTTCATCTGTTCTTGACCACTTCAGATCAAAAACTTACAACTGGGAACTGAAGCCGTCTCATAGCTATAGTGGAGTATTAAATAAAATAAGTACCTTTGATATATAGTAGAGTATGAAGAATTAAGTATGAAGTACCTCGAAAAGTTTAAAAAAAACACAGCACCTTCACAATGGACTGCAGTGATTGGGAGGGGCTTTGTTGTGTGTGTCTGTTTGTGTGTGGGTGTGGCTCTTGGTGCAGAGTGATTACAGGTGGTATCCAGTCATATCATCAATCAATCAATCAATCAATCAAATTTTATCTGCATAGCCCATATTCACAAATCACAATTCATCTCATAGGGCTTTAACATGGTGTGATATCCTCTGTCCTTAACCCTCAGGAAGAGTAAGGAAAAACAACTAAAAACCCTTTAACAGGGTAAAAATACGTAGAAATGCAGTCACATGCAGCAACACTTCTCTATCATCCTCCTCTGCAGGTTTTGGTTCTTATAAAGGATTCACGGATCTTAAAGACACTTCAGTGATCACCATCAAGAGACGCTCAAAAGAAGCTGACCTCCGACCTCCGACTGCTCTTCCCCTCCATGGTTAGATGTTAACTTTTCTCTTTTTAGAATTAGGTTACTCGATTAAAATACTTGAGTGATTGTGCAAAGTTACATTCCAAGTTCATTCCAGTTCTGTTTCTTTCCATTATATGTTTCTCTGGCCTCTTCCAGCCCTGGGTTATTTTTTTGAATTCATGTTCGTATACGAGAATTCATGTTGAAGTAAAAAGATATTTTCTCCTTTCACTCGTGCAGATACATGAGATTTTTCTTTTTCAAGGTCAGGAGGGTGAACGCTTTCCAATGAAACTACCTTTGAAGCACAGAGACAGAAATACCGATGAAACCGGTGGATTCTATGAATCAACAGATGATTTGTCAGTATTTTGAACTGCAGACGAAATTTCATTCATCTTCATAAACAAGGACGAGAGAGAAGAACACTTATCACATAGCACAAGAGGTAAGTGGAGAAAAAACGTGGTTGTGTGCTTCCATCAACTAGTGCAGTTTCCTTCACCATGACCTTTGACCACTGGGATCGAAACCAGTTGAGTCACAGTGAATGTTTGAGATATCACAAGAATAGGTCGGACCCCAAAACATAACTCCTTCAGAAACTGGCTACTGCCGGCACAAAGACTTGAAGATAATCAATAATCCCCTGAGCATGTCTCCCTCCGGACCCACCTCACTGTTGGACAGCTGGTACCAGGGCTGTTTGCCGTAGGTGAAGATCTCCCACAGGACCACGCCGAAGCTCCAGATGTCGCTCTCCGTGGTGAACTTCCTGTACATGATGCTCTCCGGGGGCATCCAGCGGATCGGCAGCATGGTGCGTCCACCCACCTGAGGAGGAAGACGAGGGGACCTTCACAAACTCTTCATCCAATTAGAAACATTCCAGAGATATCGGGCCATTGTTTCGAGGAAGGGAAAGTTTCTTGTGAGTTGTTTGAGCACCAAAAACAAATCTTTATTGACCTTATCTCAGGGGTAAAAGCATAAATCATTGAGATGAATAGCTCAAATGCATAAATCTGAATTTTACAATGATTAAACAATATGCTACTCACGTTTTCCTTTTAGAAAAACTCAAACACATCCCTGCCTCATCCTCTTCTGGCCTCTTACCCGGTAGTAGTCTGTGCTGTAGATGTCTCGGGACATCCCGAAGTCTCCGATCTTGACCACCAGGCCCTCTCCCACCAGGCAGTTGCGGGTCGCCAGGTCGCGGTGGACGAAGTGCAGCGACGCCAGGTAGACCATGCCCGAGGCGATCTGCGCCGCGATCTGCAGCATCTGAGGCAGAGTGAGCTGACCCAGCGGAGGCATCTTGGTCTCCTCCAGGATCCGAGCGTCCGGGCCGTGAGCTCTGCAGACACGTGAGACACAGGAAGGTCAGGGTATCTCTGTTTTTATTAAAGAGTTATGAAAGAAACATGTGAGATGAGCAGGTGGAAGTTAGACCAGGTAGTGGTTTAATAAGTGTTAATACCCTCAAGTTAATGTACTAATACAACAAGTACCTCATTCAAAAATATTATTTAATTAAAAAGGACACAGGTATTATAAGCATGTATTTAAAGTGTTACAATGACTTTAAATCCTGTGACTTGTAGATGATTAAGTTTTTATCATTAGAATGTTAATAATGATTCAACCGTGCAAGAGCAGCATTTTACTACTGTGGCTTGTTGAGGTCGTTTAATATACATTATAATATAATTAAAATGTACAGCACTGTTGTATAAAGCATATTATATATTTTTAATGTCTAAAAACATGTAATTGTCAATTATTTTTGTATGCTAGCAATCTTTTCCTTATTCTTTACACATTTTTTCAATTCAGATTAAAATGAGCTTTGATTTATTGGGGTAGAGATAAAAAGAAGGAACATAAATATACTCGAATACCTTAAATCCATATTCAAGCACATCACTTTATTCAATCTACTTAGGAAACTATTACGTTAGTGGAATAGAAGAAACCATTTTACATGACAAAAGGTTGAATTTGGTTCTAGAGATATTTTCTCTATATTGGGTTATCGGTAATTTCTAAAGCATCTTTGCTTAATTGAAAACTGAGGTCACAGCGATTCTTTAGGTCAAATTTGTATTCTCTCAGACTTTTATTAAAACATTTTCTAATTCTGTGGTATTATTTTTCATTCACAGAGAATTGGTTGTATTAATTCCTTTAATATCTGAGTTCCTGACCTCTGTGTATCACTAGAGGGGTCGTTTCTATTTGCACACGTAAAGAACGGATCACTTCTGCTCCTCAGCTCTGTTTCCATCGGCTGTTCAGATTAATCAAACACCAGGATCGGTTTCTCAGTACATCAGTAACTACGGCATCAACCCCGGTTGACCCGCAGCACAATGAACTCAGCGATGTTCAATCTGCAGATTGAGCACTGAGGGCCCTTCAGAGCGCCGCAGACATGGTCCACACCCCCGTGCCATAACAAGGCCATTTCACAACCACGCTTAATAGAAAACATAAGGCTTGTAATACGCCTACAATTGATTTGCAATAATGCAATTCGGGGATGCAGAGCACATTGACTCTGGGTTGTTCCTGCGGATCATAAACACCCACTCTCACGTCCAAGTCCGGCCTAAATGAGCAAATCACAGATGATGTGTGTCCATCCATCCTAATATCTCTCCTCTCCACTTTGTCCCCTCCTTACAAAGGAAGTTGTCTATACAATCACTATTAGTTTAAGAGGCAGGTGGCAGGGTGGGAAAGCAGCTGCATTGTGGGGGCCCACGGACATTTCACCCATTCTGTCTGCTGGAAATGCGATTTTCACCCCCGATCGCAAAGATGCATCTCAGGCAGAGTGTGTGTGTGTGTGTGTGTGTTTGTGCGCGGTTGTGTGTGTGAGAGTGTGTTTTCATTCCCAATCTGCCTCCTGTGGAGAAAACCTGGCAGCCAGCATCCAGTGCGTCTGCTGCGCTCTCAGTCAGATGGTTTCCCAGGTGCATAGTGAGCTGTAATAGGTCAACGCGGCCTCAGCCTCCCCACAGGCTTCTAAACTTAGACGTTTTCAAATTACTCGTTAAGTGATTGAATGGACATGTTTTTTAAAAGTCCTCCCGTCACCACATCACACGACACATCGAGTGTTGTTAGGAGCTAATTTGCGACACGAGCCCTTCAGGAGACGACATATTAGTCCGAGCAAACTTCTTCACTTTCTCATCAAGTGCTGGATCTGGTTATTTACTGTGTTCATCAGTATTCAAATAAAATCCTGCTGCATTTGAAATTCGCTCTGTTTGCTATTGTGACGTGAGGACGTCTTGTAAATTATATATTTACTTTGTGAAACACACGAATAGGAAACCTGCCTAGGAAGGTTTTTTCTTTTTATTAATTTATCAAAGCAAGATATTCTTGGACGCTCTTCACGTCAGCTTCTCTTTCTGTATTAGTGATGTGATATTAATTCATTGCTCGGATCCCAGGAGGTTCTATTTTCACCCGAGTCTGTTTGATTGTTGGTTTGTTTGTTGGCAGGATTATTCAAAAACTACTGAACTGATTTCCATTAAATATGCTGCAGGGATGAACCCGTAACATCCTGGTGAGGATGTGGATCCAAAAGTTGTTTTCTCCCCATTTTCCTTAAATCTATTTAATGACAAATTAATCATTTAGATTAAAAAACTATTCATTTTATATTTCTACTATAAGAACCTGACACGTCACATATCCAGGGGATTTCACCCTCAGATTATTTCCCCTAGATAATCTAAACCCATGCAAATAAAGTTGTTATTATTAAAGACATAAAGGAAAAGCAGCTAGGTCGTAAATATCAACAACAACAACAGTCTGTGTCGTCCTCGCACTTTAGCCTTAAACACAGGGAAGCTGTGGTTCTCCTGAGTGACCACTGGAACCACCCAGTCTGCCCTGGTCGACTCTGTGGGTTTGACTTTTAAGCAAACATCAGGTTTGTCTGAAAGAAGCTGCTCAGAGTGAAGTCATCATTGGTTTGCTTCTCGTGATGAAGATGAAATCAGATGTATCATTGTGGGCGCCCAAGATAAGGTAATGAATGAATCACAGTAAATTACAGTTTATATAATGTATATTTGTCTTCATAGGAGAAGTTATAAATGATGACAAATGCCGTGCGTCAGTAAACATTTCAAAAATGTCCTTGCATCTCTATTATAGTGTGTTCTATCGTTTAAAGAAGCTTAACAAAGATCAGTTTTTCATAATTTGTCAGTGCTAGATGAGGCTGCACCTTTTCTTTTTTCACTTTCATTTCTAACATTAAAATATTTATTGAATTTGATGAACAACCCCAAAACTGGATTTATTTTGTAGAATATCAAATATTCACATTTGCAAAGCTAGAAACAGTTTTCTTACTTTCTTAAAAATGGCTTAAATATTTTGTCAAACATCAGAAATTGTCGCTTTATTTTTAGATTTATCATTTTCAGATTTTAAGTAAATAGTAGGATTAATAATGGCTAAATGCTAGCTCACTTACTCGCATACTTGGGTATTTGAATATTACAGAGCCATCATTTTTTATTTTTTCTGCTTTGCACAGCTCAGAAAATCTCTACAGCTTTTCACGTATAACTATTTCTGAGTTATTGAGATGAGAAAAATTACCCAAGGCTAATATTTTCAGTCATGCCCTGATAACATATTTTTAAAGACCTCCAGCATCTCCTTCAGTCTGCTTGCTACAGCTGAACATTTCCTTCAGCTGCGTGTGGACAGAGCACAGCTGCGGGGATCGAACTCGTGACCCTCGGGTGCTCTACCCACCTAAGGAAGCGGTTGAGGTCTCCGTGCCTCATGTACTCGAACACCATGGCCAGCGGCTCTCCGTCCGTACACACGCCATAGAAGCGCACGATGTGCTGGTGCTGGAGCACCGTCAGCAGCTCCGCCTCCCTCTGGAAGTCCTGCCGGGTCGACTCGTTGGCGTCCTTCAGCGTCTGGTGCGACCACATGAGGATCAAACATCAACACCTTCCAATAATCACTTCTTCTTCAGCCATTCTTGGTTATTGGGGCCCAACGTAAAACAAGGTTGAGGAGTTTAACAAGCCAAGTTTTATTCATTGAATAATAAAATCAAACGTCTCATTACAGGAACAATGAAGATTCATCGTCTTGTTTTTATTTTTTCCGCTGCGGTTTGCATTAAACTGTTGTAACGTGATCTGGGGATCAAACCACCGACACGAAGACGTCCCTCTCTGAAACCGCAGGATGTTTTACTTTGTACTCTACAGAAGATTTAAGTATAAGTGCCGAGTACTTACCTGTTGGCTGTGTCTGGCAACAAGAGTACTTGAATTCTTTAAACAGTCAACGTCATGAACCCTTTGACACGCAACCTCATTTGAAGTATTTGGTAGTTTTAACTTCTTCTTAAGTATGACAGTGTTTTATTTTGAAAATTGAGGTATTGCTGGACTTACTTGTCCGCAAAGAATTTGATTAAATTTTTTACAGGTTTTACAAATGCCGCCAGTGCACAGATGTGTTTTAACATTGGAGCAGCTGTTAAACTGGTGGAGAGGAAGTGGTCCCAGTGACTCACCTTGATGGCGACCAGCATCTTGTCGCTGTCGGGACTCAGGTGTGCGCACTCTGCTAGGTACACTTTACCAAACGCTCCCTCGCCGAGCTCCCACTTCAGCGTAATGTCCTGCCGTTTAATGTTCTGCACACCTGATACACAAAAAAACACACAAGGTCTGAAAATCTGAGGAAGACGTGAACACCTGACGTCTCGTTTGCAGTGCGGTGGATCTCACTTGCTCCAGGGTTCACGACTCACTAGTAAAACGCGACTCACACATGTCTTTGTCCTTGATGATTCCGCAGAAGTACTGCGGATTCTCGACGAAGCTGGACAAACCCGAGTCTTCATCAGAGGAAGGCGGGCTGGTGCCGAAGTTCATGAAACGCAGCGAGACGGCCAGGTCGTCCTCGGCCCCCAGGACAGACGACCCTGATGAGACGGGGAGGGACGCAAACACAGAATGAAACCGATCCGCTGCAGCTCCCAATCAGTCTCCCACCACTTGTGATTGCAGCGGCCATCAAAAGAAGTAATTCAGAGCCCATTTGTTCCCCATTCGAGGAGCCGACGCTCTGCGCCACCAACTTGGTTGCACGTTTGTATTGGTGCCATGGTGATAGATGATGATAAGCTTCAATAATCACCATCATCAACCACGAGGCAATCAGGCCACATTGAACTGGAGGGAAAAAAGAAAAAGAAAGGGAGAGACCATATAGGAAGCCCGAATGGTGAGCAACCCCCGACTACAGTGCATATTAAATGCCAAACAAGTGAGGCCCAAATTGTAAAACCCCACTCAGCAAGGCAAACCACAGAACCCCCAGAGTCCAACACGGAGGAAAATGGAACAACAAAGAGCGAGCGCCGAGGAGATGGAGGGAAGGAAACAGGGAGCAGGGTCCACTTAGGCAATCAGGCGCACTTAGGCACTTTGATAGTGAGAAGGGTAAATGTGTGTGTGTGTGTATGTGTGCGTTTGGGGAAGGGAAGGGGGGGGGGGGGGTGTCCGAGTGGGGCTATATCACGTCTAGCTGTTCCTCCATCCATCTATTCATCCACCAATCCATCCATCTTCTTTAATGGCCCTCGCCACGCGGCGGTGGCCCGAGGTAGGTTTGTGCCGCCATTCTCATTCCGTAATTAAGGCACTTTAGCCCCGACCGACACAGCGGCTGCCTCTGTTCGAAGTTACAGCTCCGTGGAGATCCTGTGTCAGTCGGTCTCTCCGGTGCATGAACCTCGTGAGAGTCTGACAGAACCATCTGCGGCTTGAACAAGAAAAACAATAACGGGTTGGCAGAATGTTCGAACGTGGGTCGTTTCGTTCAAATGTAAATGTATGTGGTTCTGGACTGAGGCGATGGCGTCCAGTGGAATAGAGTCAATGAATTACAGACAGCAACAGACCAATCATGATGCTACAAATGTGTAAGTTTGAGCAACATGATGAAGGAATTGTTTGACGATTTGGGGAAATGTGCTTCTCTTCTTTCTGAGGGTCAGACGAGAGGATCAATGCCTCAGTCGTGTCTGTGTTACCTGTGGAGTTGAACTTGAAGTTGATTAGCTTAGCATACAGATAAGCTACAGCCTGGCTCTGGCCAGTATGAGAACGTTAAAATTGCATTGCAAACACAACTCCATGGGAACCCACAACTCTTTATATCCCTAACAAATGAGATAGAGGCAAACGTGGGAGACACAACTTGAACTTAGCTGTTTTACAGTGTGTTACAGGCTGAAGGTTTCCCTGTTCGCCAGACCAGTGACATTCTCATTTGTACATTTGCATTGTGCTTAAGATTTAAGATGCCCACTTACTGTGAATGCCAAACTTGGAGTTCTGGCCACACTTGTTAATCACCGAGACCATGATGAGAAGAAAAGTGCAGGCGAACACGGCGAGACCCACGGCCACAGAAACCTGTTCAGACCAACACAAGCAGATCCGTAGTTACACTCGGACCCGATGTTAAACCTGTTAACCTTCTTTACTTTTCTTTAACTTTGTGTCGGGGGGGGGGGGGGGGGCTGATGAGGCCCAGACGTACCACGAACACCCGACTCTCTGGGTTCTCTGTGACGTCCATGTTGGCTTTGTGTGTCGGAACTGAGGGGGCGAGAGAGGAGATTTTGTTAAAGGAGATGAATGAGACAGATTGATGAAGTTTTCAGGAGACGTGCTGAGGTGTTTGGGAGAATGAGAAATCAATCGGAGACTTACTTGGAGCCGGATTAAGGACTGGCGTGTGGGAAGCGAGAGCACAAACACTCGTGAACAAACGGATTTAACGATACAAACCTTTTCAGCTTGTAGCCTCCCTCACTATCCAGCTACTCATCAAACATTCAATGATATCATTTATACTTTATTATTCCCAACTATCCCCTGGAAATATCGCTCGAAGATTAAAGTGACGTGTTAAAGGGATAGTTCAACACTTTGCATTTCAAGCAGGGTTAAAACCTTTAGATATTCAGATAGGTCTCCTCTAACCGCCCTAATGGCCTCCTCATGACGCACATGCAACGCTGCCACAAAAAAATTTCAGGAGTTTACCGGGAAAGGAGCCCTCAGGATCCGCCTCGTCAAAAGGGTTTTCCATAAAATTCCCGATGGCGGTGGCGCTGTCCCTTCCCAGTTTGTTCTGCACGATCAGGGTGTAGTTTCCATTGTTCATGTGGGTGGGCTTGTTGAGGAAGAGGCAGCCGTGTTTCTCCGACCCGTCCAGCGAGTCCGGGATGATCTGGGTGTACTGGAACCGGTTCTCTATCAGCTCCTCGTCGTTGTAGAGCCAGGAGAAGCTCGGCTCCGGGTTCCCGTCCACGGCGAAGGGGAAACACCAGAAATGCTGCTGCACGGCGTTTTTCAGGAAGACGATTTTGACTGGAACTGTTGGGAGAATACGGGTTTTGGGAATATGGGATTGTTCAAAGAAGTAGTGGACTGCAACTTATAGATAGCTGTGGAACTTGATGAAAACAAAATCTGGCATATTTTGACGAGCGAATACAAAAATCCAGATGTAATGGATTTAAATGTGTTTTCACGAGGTTCCACTCTAATGAGAACCATCGCTAGTTGTACGAGTGGACAGAACTTTTCATGTTTCAATATGTCCGACCCAATTCTTCATGTTTCACTGACAATAAGAACTAATCATCATTATCAACTCCAGCTGTCGGATAAATGCAGTGAAATGGAGGTAAAAAAAATATAAAAGCAGCATAAAATGGAAATAATAACTCAAGTGCCCATAAATACCTGAGTAAATCCACTTAGTAACTTTCCACCACAATAAGTCAACTGATAATTAGAGACGGCAATATGTCATGACTTTATGCTGAATGTGCATCTTGATCTTATACGAACACAAAAAGGTCAGACAGGAGCGCTGCAGGTTCCCTTTAGAGTTTTCCACGAATCAATGTTTCTCCATCTGCACTGCCAACCTGTGCTGACCCTCATATGAATAATGAATCCCGGTCATCGCCATGCCCCCCCCCCCCCCACCCCCCCGACCACAGGAGGTACCTGGAAGCTCGGCCGGAACGCGAATTAACAGGAAATGGCCTCGTTCGGATCGAACCCGACTCGAGTGCAGAGACCCCCTCGTTGTGCTGCTCTTAACCCGTGACCCCGGCCTCGGAGGAGTGCTGTGCTAAGGGGAGGGGGGGGGGGGGGGGTAGACCCGGAAAGCACGAGCTCTTCACTCGCAGCTCAAAGTCTGTGACACTGAGTGCGAATCAGCTCTTTATCACATTTAACTAATCATCCATTAGCAAACCCTCCACTAATCTCACACAAGCCGTTTTTGCTGCAGGGGTTAAATGGAGGGTTAGAACTCGGTCTAATGAGCCTGTCAGTTCTCTCGCACTTCGTTTCTGGATCACACAATGAACAGTTTGTATAAAAAGAGGAGGAGGAGGAGGAGGAGGAGGAGGAGGAGGGGGGGGGGGGGGGGGGGGGAGCGAATACATAAAAGGACACCTGACAGTTCCTGGTTGATTCAGACTCAATCAGAACCTTTGTGTCCATTTTGGGCCGATGATGGATATTGATCAGGCCAATTCTCCAAAAATTCACCTTTGAACTGTTAAAAAAAGAAGAGACATGGTGGGAAAAGCTCTTTCTCGGTGAGTCCGGTGGATTAATGGCACCGGGAGCCACTCGGCAGCAAACACCCACCATCCTGGGAGGTAATTAAGAGTAATTAAAGGGCTGGCGGTTAACGAGTGTCCGTGCACCAGGGGGGCCGATGTTGATAGATTAGCCGCACTAACGCATTTGCCGGCTGCCAATCAGGGGCGGACGAAGCGGTTTTTCCGGAGTAGGAGGGAGAAGTCCATTAGCAGAGGCTCAAATCAGATATTCGCACGGGTTATCAGCCCCATTTTCCTGACGCTCATTATCTGTCCCTCGATGCTCGTGCATTTGGCCCCAGCTGATTGGCGCCTTCGCCTCTTTTGGGCTTTATTTCCTAATGAGTGTCACTGAGCCGCTGATGTACGATATTGTTCGGGGCGGCTCTGTCAGTAATGTATGACTAATGCATCTGCCTGTGTTTTTCCGCGGAACCCGCCGGGTGCTGTCATTCCTCAGTGTTCCAACTTCCACGTGCACTAATGCATCCGAACAGAGGAAAAACAACAGCGACAGCCCCCCTGGGGTCAAGCTGCAAGTGTAATTTAGAAAAGAACGGCCGTGTATGAGGTGAAGGAGTTTTTCTTTTCTTTTCTCTTTTTTCTCCTAAGAGCAAAGAGAAGTTCACTTTCCTTTGTCCTTCTCGCCGTACCCCTGCATTAAAGGGCGAGCCATACCTGCAGCACTTCACTCATTATTTTAACTCTTTTCACCGGCTGCCAGCGTGAGTGGCAGGTGACAGAGAGCTCCATTAGAAGCGTGGTGGGATCATGCTCATATTTGTTGAAGGAGCATTTAGAAGAAAATCAGTGCAGCGCAATTTTCTTTTCTCCGGCTGTCCGCTGTGCTGGCGAGGAGAAGCGGCCCCGGTGTGCTCTCACCATAACCTCCATTAAGCCCGACAACTGGTATTGAGCCTGTGAGCTTTTAGGAGTGTGGTTGTTTTTTTTTTATTTCGGAGAAAAAAGGCACTTACACTCAATGTCCAGTGTCACCATCTCCTCCCTGGGCCCGGCTCGGTTGTCGGCCTCGCAGGTGAGATTGTGCAGGTTGTCACCGGAGGACACGTTGCTGAGGAGAAGGACCAGCTCCAGCGAGGAGCCCGAGATGATCTCCTGCAGCCAGAGGACACAGAGGAGAGGGGGGGTTAGCACGGCCAGCACAGCTGCCACTGGATCACTTAGAGATGTTCAGGTAAGAGAGATGAAGTGCAATCCAATTTGCTCTAGTGTAAGATCAATAGATTACAGGAGCCAATCTCACTTTTAAAAAAAACACACACACACACAACAGTGCCGAGCTAAAGAGCTTCACAGAGACAAATCTGAGAATACAGAGAGAACGGTCAAATGAAGAAACACATTTTTTAAAAGAAATGCACAAGCAGACATTCGGTCACAAGCGAAGAGAAGGCTGAAACCTGAATCTGTTTATATCTCCTCTCTTTCAGACATGTGCAAAATGAAGAACAATATGGCCGACTTGTTCAGCGGACTTATGAGTCATGCAGGATATGACAAATCTGTTTCATTTTCATGCTCTTGCTGACATACAGAGACAAAGTGCCCACATTGAAAATAACGAGGGTTAAGTGCTGTGGATTTAATACAATTTGCTTAAGTTAAAATTCCTGAGCTGGACGAAAGGCTGCAGAGCTTTTTGGATTCATGGCAGGCTTCAGTGACTCGATATCCTGGATGTTACATTTGCTTTCATCGTCTTTTCAAATAGATCTGATTGATAAATGAATGAAATGTCATCTTTAATCTTACAGTACCTGGGTTTCAAAGGGAGATTTGAGCTTGTCTGTTCGCCACCTGACGTTGGGAGTTGGATTTCCTGTCACGTGACACACAAACGTCAGGTTGCCTCCTTCTTGAGTCTTTTCTCCGGGGGAGTCGATGTACACCACCGGCAAACCTGAGAGGACAGAGGAGGTGAGGTGAGCTCACGGCAGCCGGTCGCTGATAAGATGCTAAAAAACAGGGCTCGGAGAAAAAAGAGCACAGACGCCAAAAAATCTCTCTCGAGCTAAATTGTTCCCTGCGTTTCACTGCACCTGCTCATTGAAGGTTTTAATAAACATGACAGAAACAAGTCTATTTCAAGTTTTCCTTTTCAAATCAACTGGTTGAAGCTGCGTTATTTCAAATATTCAATACACCTCAATAATGAAATGGTACGAACTTTATCATCACATATTGAAATTTTAGAGAAAAACGTATTTTTGTGTCTTTTTTTAAATCCCCTCTTCTCTTTATCCCTCTCCCAAATCTAGGATTATGTAAATATCCACGTTGTGTGTTTGTCTGTGTTTGTTTGTGTGTCTGTTAGTTGGCAGCATCATGCAAGAAAACCCACACTTTTTTTGTGACTTTCTCAAGACAGAAGTTCAATATCTTGCTAATATCTATCTAAGATATTATGATTTACAAATATTTTTAGGGGGATGATTTTTATACAGTTAATGATATAATGGATAGATAACCTGTTTATGTATCTTGTGCACTATGTGAGTGGAACATGGTGATAAAATGGCCAATCTGTGAGTTTTCTTCTAGTGTGAGAACACAGCCATTAGAAACTGCCTCGTGACAAACAGGGTCGTGCGACAGATGGCGAGGCCTCCACGGAGTCAGTGTGGGATCACATGACACGAGGACACAGACACAGTGTGACACCTTCTCCAAAATGTTTACAACAACAACCTCAGTGCCTTGAAACCATGTGATCCAAGAAGGAAAAGTCTGATCACACCGAATATGATCGGATTTAGTTTTTCTGTTCCCTTCTCAATGTATGGAGAGAAGTGATCCAAACACCGTGTGCATGGAAGGTGAATTGTGCAAACATGTAGTTCATCGAAATGACATCTCAACTCACTGCAGTTGTTTATCACCAGAGAGTTGAGGGCCACTTCCTGTTCGTCAGAGAAGCAAGACAACCACTGGTTGTCCACGTCGCCGCGGTCGCTCCGCTGCCACTCCTGCAGCCAGTAGAGATCACATGAGCACAGCAGAGGGTTGTCCCTCAAGACCCTGAGCGGGGACACACAGAGGGGACGGAGGTGCGTTTAGTTTATGGATCAGCTTCTCTGACAAGTGCAAGAAGAACAGAGCTTCAATCATGAAATATTAAAAAGTTCTGCAGAGGAATGAATGTATTTTTTTAAAAGATCATAAAAACACCATTTAATCACTGTTAGATTCAATCTATATTCAAATTTCTTGAAGAATTTAACCTTTAGCCATGACATAACTTTTCATATCTTCTAACTTCAGACGTCTTCCAGTTCTTCAACATTATTAACACCAACTACATCGTGAACTAAAACCTTTGAAAACGTGTGGTGTCAAAAGGCAACAACGGTTTCTTCTACAAAATGTTTTCCTGTGATTTAATAGTTTCAAAGTATGTAAAAATACTCTTTATGACTAATATGTATAGTTTGATTCTCACTCAGACCCAAACCTGATGAGTCTGTGCCGATCTGACGCATCAGAGTGGGTGAAGTCAACTACTTGTGTTTGTATATGTTATCAATTTAATATTGTGTTGCCGCTTGACGTTTTGGACGCTATGAAACACCTAAACCTCTCGTTTAGCTTTTGAAAAATGTCCCTTACATTGAGGGTAATTAAATCTGGAGTCTGCACATTAGCAATCAGTGGATCAAGCTGCGGTCTCGAGATCCCGTTGATACACAAGCTCATGAGTCGGCCAATCACGAGTCAGTCTCAGCTGCCAGTCACTGTGTTTCACCATGTTTCTCCAAATCAAATAACTGAATAAACTAAACTTATCAGAATGATGCACAATCATCAGTGTGTTAAGAGCAACGACAGATAATATCTTTGCTAAGAAGTTATCTAGCTTGAACTTTGACTTTTTAAATTGACAAGTGTCCCACCCACTAACACGGAGGAGGTGGGATTTATGAACCTGAGCTGTGACCAGAAGAAACATACACATTTACAGGGACTCACAGGTTGAGCAAAGGTAGAAAATGAAACACCCTCCAGGAGATGTGCTCCAGAGAGTTTGACGCCAGGTTCCTGTGAAACACACAAAGAAAACACACATTAGAAACATTAGATTCACTATATATATTACACAACATTAATTGAATCTATTTTGTGCAGATATCGGTGAAAACCTTTACATGTGCTTCCTCCAACATTTGACAAAAAGCAGTTTATACATAGTTTCCAGAAACCTTTCTAATTTACCGTCACATAGAATTTTGTAAAATTGTCATCCGCTCAAATGTTGCTTTGAGAAAAATACAATTTTCAGGAAAAAATAAAACCATGCTGGGGTTTGATGGGAGTCAAAATGTTCCCTTCATAGTCGCGCCCTGCAGTTGGATCGCATTGTGATTTGATTGCACTCTCTCAGAACAACGCTCACCTGCTCTCAGTGGAAAACATTAATGCATCCAAATGGCTTCTGATCAATTACCTCGGCAAGTCTTTCACAACAGCCCGGAGCCGCGCTCACAAACACCTCGAGCACAAGTCTCCGTGTTCTGTACATTGGGCGATTAGTCACAAACTAATTTGTCTTTTAATGTAGAAATATGAATAGTTTGTATATACAGGGTTCTGATGAAACCACAGACACGCCACCGGGTTGTCAGTCCTGGTCGCAGCACGGCTCCAGAGGTGGAAACGTCAGTCTGTCGGTCAAATGTCTACTTTTGCCAAAACAACAATATCTACAGGATGGATTTTTTTTTATGAAGTTTTCAATCAACCCTTCAAAGGGAGTAAATATTGTCCCATTCTTGTGGGAAGTGTTTGAAAAGATTTGAAAGGTTGAGATGTAATTGAAAACATTTTTCGTTTTAGAAAAAGAAATTCAGACATTATTTTGTATTTTGAGTTTTCCTTCTTCAATGTGTTTCTCAGATTTGTCCCTGCGTGTTCTCCCCGAGCATCACTTTGTTTTTCATGTCTAAACATATCTCTGAGAGAAGTTTTAAAATAAGTTTTGTCAGGGCCAATCTCTATTTTGAATCTTTGTTCCCAAATGACTCCGATTCTGCACGTCCAGACTAAAACACAGTCCAGGAGTTTTACAAGCTAAAATAGGAGCAGCAGCATTTCCACACTTCTCCATTTAAGGTGCTTGAAAACTCCAGAGCAGTGTGGATGCCAAGTCATAAACCTGTAATAACATTTATAAAGCCTCAAGCCTAAATCTCAAATCATACACAGCAAGCTGCCGTGATCATTTAATGCTTTATGAATGCTGCAGATCTATAGTCAATCCTCTCCGGCCTCTTAAATATCATCACAGTGTTTCTGAAATGATCCTCAGACGGCCGAGACGCCCGGCTGGAAATAACCCTCCCTCAGAAGATGACAAGAAGCTGCACAGGGGAGCAGGAACATGGAAGCCAATACATATTCACTGTGGCAGGGCCAAGGGGTTCAATTATTTGTTTTCCTTGCCCCCAAAAGTTCATGTCACATGGGTCAGCCATCGGGGCTTATCCATTACCGGCTCGATTCCTCCCTGCGTCCACAGGGGCCGAGCGGAGCCAGGAATCGCAGCTCGCTCTCCTGCAGCCAACCTGAAGAGCCCAATGCATTTTTATGAGATGATGGAGGAGGAGGAGGAGGAGGAGGAGGAGGAGGAGGAGGAGGAGGAGGAGGAGGAGTGTGGATGAAGACGAGAGTAAAGAGGAAAAGGAAAGGGGTCCAAGCTGATGCGGCCTCCGTGTTCACTGCACTCGGTTCAAATCGGTCACTCTTAATCTCAGAAATACATCTGTCACACATGAGCCCCCCCCCTCCCCCGCCGCCTCTCCCTCCACAGCGAGATATTGATTAAGTGATAATGGACCCTTAGTGGAGTGTATTTATTATGCATCAGTTGTCGATAATCCGCCAAAGTGAGCGAGTAAAAGGTGACCGGTGGACGTCTTCTCCAATTTCTCAAGCTCACCAGCCAAACTCACAACCACCAGCACCACCAGCACAACCAGCACCACCACCACCACCACTGCCGAGCCATCGCTGGTCCTCAAGCCCGCTCGGCTTTCAGATAAAAAAACGACGTCAGACATGTTGGATGCAATTAGTGGAACGACGAGGACAAGATGGAGGAGATAAGGGATCAGCTGCTGATGAATACACAGATCTGATGCTTCCAGCTGATGAGTCTGCTTGTTCCTTGTTGGACAAACTGACTGAAGACGTGATGCAACAGGAAGAATAAATGAAAATGCATGTTTGCAGAATTGAAACAAGTCGGGAAAAAATGGTATTATTGTCCTTGACAGCAGAATTAATTCACTTTAAGGCTGCAACTAAAAGATTGTTTTCACTATGGATTGATCTGCTGGTTACTTTCTGAAATTGATCGATGTTCATTTACCAGAAGAAATAGAACATTTTCGTCGGAGTGGCTCCTTCAAGTTCCTTGTTTTGTCAAAAAACAAGGAACTAAAAGATCCTAAACCCAAAGATATCCTTCTAACAAAGATACCAAACTCTGAAAAGGTTTAATTAGCTGTGAGCTAATATGTTTTAATGGCTTTTCACTATGGCACAGGGACCAACATTTGAATTCAGTGTGATGCAGAAGTGAAGCAAGTGGTAAAAACTGTCTAATTTGTCAGCGACAGCAGAATTAATTCTCTTTAAAACTAAAATCAAAAACATTATTTCACTATTGATCCATTGGCTGGTTCCTGTCTCCATTGATCAATTCTAATTCAATCTTTGGAACATTGGAAAAGTAAAAAATACTTCAAATATTCTTGTTTTGTATAACCAACACTAAAAGATATTCCTCTTACAAATATAAAGAAAAGGTTGATGAGCTGTTTGCTAATAGGTTTTAATGGCTTTTACTATGCATGGCACATTGACCTATTCCTTAGAGTACTCCACTTACAAAGAGATAAAACTACTATAAAAAGAAGCCAATACTCTATCTTGTCAAACATAAAACTTATACTTTTAATAACTATTTACAGTTTTATGCTCAAACAGTCTGTTTAAGAAAGATGATTCAAGGTGGTCTCTCTTTCTCCTCCCATGTGACACGGGGGGGGGGGGGGTCGGCCGAGCTGTGACTGACAGCGACAAACAGTGTGACACACAGGTCACGACAACACACACGTGTTGTACTGACAGGGACACTTACACATACTGGAGCTTGACGTTTTTTTGGAAGGCGTTGGCCGAGATGAACCTGAGCCGACATGACGTGACGGTGCTGCAGGGGAGAGAACACACAACAGGCACCACAACAACACACAGTTTGTTTTAGATGATGAACAATAATCTTACAAAAACAAGTGTGAGTTTGTGTGAGATGAACAAAAGCTCCAATGTTCCAATAATATCACATTCGATTCACCTTCAAATTTTTTGTTCAGTTCTTCTGTTTTTTTGTTCAGTCATTTTGTGTTTTTTACCGAGAGTCCAAAAACTCAATCTCTAATTTACTTCAATCGCCTTTTTTCGAAAATTCATTTTTTGCTGATCAATTAATTGACTAATACTTTCAAATGACATGTTTGTCAGATATAAATCTAAGCAACTTTCATTGATCACAAGCTCAATCTCTCTACTGACATATAACTTACTAATATAATATTCTATACTATAATATAGCGGCCAAAAGTATGTGGACAACCCACACACATACTTTCTGTGGACTTTCAGAGTGCGATAAGTCCCTAAGAATATCTAACTCGACATGATACAATGATATTTAAGAGTTTGTATCAATTTTCAAGTTTCCCAATTAAATAATTTAACCTGTTTTATGTCGAAGAACTCACGCAGCCATTATAAAGTCGGCTGGAGGCTGAACTCATGGAGCCAATATCAACTTAAATCTCTTTGCTTGTCCTGACAAACTCAAAGTAAGAATTTCAAACAGTTAAATGGACGAACTTTGCAAGAAACGTCGAAATCTCGTGTGAAATTTAGCGAAAGGTCGATTATTAAATCTGCTCATATCGTCCTATTAACCTGCACGTTTATGAAAAGCAGAGAATAGTGAACTCTCAGGTGTGTGTTGAAAGTCATTTTGTTTTGGGAGATGAACAAACTGTTGGTGTAATGTGGTGAAGGAAAGTGTGAGAGGTGCATGACTTACAGGTTCTTCAGCTCTTTGTAGTGAACAAGATCGAAGTCTGTGAGATTCACCAGGCCTGCTTGGTTTTCTACGTAACTGGGTATTAAAAAAAAAAAGAAAGAGAGAAAAGAGTGTTTCAAGGTAAATACATACATTTCATTGTGACCTTCAGCCTTTTGCTGTGTAGCCAGATGCTCATGTAAGGTCTCGCTGAATGATAATGAAAACAGACATTTAGAAATTTGAAGTAAATACATTTCTCGAGCAGGGTCAGAGGAGATTCAGATTCACCATTTAAAATCAACAACAACACAGTTTCAGCTGATCATTAAAGACCAGGGACCTCTTATTAAAGGCCTTCAGTTTGGAGAGGAAACAACCGGCAAGAAGAAGGAGGACGGGAAGAGACACGTGCAGCCCCGAGAGCGAGTGGGAGTCAGAACTACACGATGACGGAATAGAGAAATGGACTCAACGAGACTCGACCCCATGGACACGTGTCCGACCTCGATCCACGGAACAAACGGGCAACAAAAACCAGCCGAGACGTCCAGGGACCCACAAAACCACAAGGCTCTTATCGGGACTTAATCTACTGCTCGTGTGGAAATAAAAATAAACGATGCCTTAAGAGGTGCAGGGGGGGGGGGGGGGGGGGGCGAGGCTGATGGGAACTTCTTCTCAACGAGTAATTTTCCACTTCTTCCACAGACACAGCCTGTGTGCCTCAGAATAACTAGCGAGCCGCTGATCCATTCAGCACTCAGCGCAAGGACGGCCCCGGCTCTTTTCACCGGAGGTTTTGAATGGACGCCGCCATCGGACCCACCAAGGATCTGTCAGAGCGGATCTGTCTTGTCCAGCCCATTCTCTGCCCCCCCCACTCACCGCGCTCCCTGCAGGCCCACGCGCAGCATGAGTGTTGTCCATTTAACTCAGGAGGACACGGCTTTATCAAGCTTCTCTGAAAGGATTGGATTCACCTGATTCGAATGTTGTGGGGTTTTGTCCACGTTAATGTTTTCATCCCTCTCTATAACACAAAAGATCCTTGAGCATTCTCCCCCCCCTCATAATGGTAACCATATAATCCAAAACAAACTGGGACAAATAATATTTCCAGGAGAGTGCCTTGAGGAAAACACAATAGAAGACTAGAGAATAAGTCTGAAAATATGAATGTGAATGAAGTTCAGCTGACGTTTATGTAAATGATGTAAAATAGAGTTTAAATAAAAAGGAGCAAGATCTACCTGAGGTGGACATGTTGTATTTTATCGTAAAGTCACACAATTTATTTACAAAACCAAAAGACAATTTGATTAAATGTGAATAAAACAAAGATGTAGTTTGAATTTAACATCTTTTCAAAAGAAAAGCCTCTTAAGCAGGCTTTTATTTTGGAATATCAGCAAATTATGCAGCATTCCACCTCTGTGTTGTCCATTTAAATGACATCACAGATATCACCTGTCTTATTCTTCTACAAAACCTGGCACCTACATTACCCACAATTCAACTCTTCCTCACACAGCTGCTAATGTAGTCCTGGTTTGTTAGAAGGATGGATGGAGAGATAGATAGATAGATAGAGAGATAGATAGATAGATAGATAGATTGATAGATAGATAGATAGATAGATAGATAGATAGATAGATAGATAGATAGATAGATAGATAGATAGATAGATAGACAGATAGATAGATAGATAGATAGATAGATAGATGGATAGTAAAAACCTAGTACCTAGTGTCCACAATACAACTGTACCAAGGACAGTTGCTAATGTAGTCCTGGTTTGTTAGAAGGATGGATGGAGAGATAGATAGATAGATAGATAGATAGATAGATAGATAGATAGATAGATAGATAGATAGATAGATAGATAGATAGATAGATAGATAGATAGATAGTAAAAACCTAGTACCTAGTGTCCACAATACAACTGTACCAAGGACAGTTTCTAATGTAGTCCTGGTTTGATAATGGAGATAGAGAAACAGACAGATGGATTGATGGAGGGATGGACAGACAGACAGATAGATATCTCTCCATACTATTCCAGTATGTGGACCAGATGCCATTATAAATACCTGCAGTAATTCCCACACCATGACAGCCACTTTGAGCCTGAGCCTTTGTTTCAAGCCTCCACTTCTCTGTTTGTCAGCTGCAACACACAAAACCTTTTTTTATTCCTGTCTGATTGACCCACACAGCGATAATGTGATTACAGGGCAGGTGGGCCCGGGATCACCCATCGCCCTGACTTATTGGATTGAGCCAAGTGGGTTGTATATCATCTATTGTTCCTGGGTGGGGGCATTGACTGGCAATTCACAAAATTGAATTTATAACTCGGCGCATGATGAATTTCGGCCCCTGTTCCGCAGTTAATGGCCCCTTGTTTGCTTCCCAGCGAGTCGGCTGTATTCCCCTCGCGGCGCCGGTACAGCAGCGCGTGTTGTTGTTGTTTGCTGGCATGTCGAGCGCCGCGGTAAATGGAAGCGGAGAGAGACTCGCTCACTTATTGACTGAATGGTTGAGTGAGAATGTCAAGCCTCGCCCCGAGCTCGGCGAGGCACGCTTAACTGCAGGTACAAGGGAACACCTCTGAGGTAAGAGCCAGGGAACAGGAGGGAACAGGGGGGAGGTGGGGGGAGTCGAGGAGGGTGTAGGTGAAAATTTACTTCCTCCACCGAAGCAGCATTTCACAAATGCAGCTCCTTCTTAACAAGCGCTAATTGCTCAGATCCGGGAACAGGAACAAAGGCAGAAACAGCGTGGTGGTGCGGAGACTGACATTTAGTTTTCCGTGTTGGAGCTGATGGTGGGTTTTATAATAATACAGCAGCCCTCTTTAAATCACAGGTGGTCACTTTTCTCCTTCGTCTTTTTCCTCACAAAGTCTCAAAAAGCCACCGACAAATAACAGTCATCTGCAGCTGAGTCTCAGTTCCTCTGAGCTGCGGCTTGGACCAGATTTTATTCAAACACTTTCCCCTCCATCAGAGATTCATAAAAAAACACACAACCTTTAAGAGACTTTAATAGACTCACAAAAATGAACTGTCCTCAACATCATCTTTTCAAAATTTCATCCAGCTAAGGAGCATGAATCAGGTCGGGGCAACCTCAGTGGTGCAGGCAGGTCAGTGGATCCTTCATCAGGGATGGAATTTACATTTGAGCCTCAGAAATTCAGAGAGAATTGGATCTCGGAGCATTTCACTATAACTGCACAGAAAAAGGATTTATCGATCTCAGAAATATTGCAGAGTATGTATCTTGTCCTTCAACATGCACAAAATGTTACCACTACAAAAGATGTTGCCACAATGAGCATAATCTTTGCCTTTATCCCCATATGTACAAGAGTTGGACAATAACACAGTTTATGAAATGTTGCTTGGATAATTTCTTATCTTATCTTATCTTATAGGACGTATAGGACTCCTGATTCCTGAGCAAAGCACATACTAAAACATTCCTAGTGAAACAGTTGATTTCCTCAGTATCTGAGCTGAACAAAGTATTGTTTTGCTGTTCAATGGTTTTAAAAATGCTTTAAAGTCAGATAGAAATAGCACAAGAGCAGCAGAACCACGTTTCTGAGTCTATGGAGCCACATCTGGATATAAACTTCACATTATCAGACAAACAACAGAGTGATGTATTTCTTCATCTCAGTGGAAACCAATCGTGCTGTTATGCATCTTGACCTGTTTCGGGGCAAAAAACATGGACATGGACTCAGCAACATGTGAGCAGATGAACCTGTAACCCTAAACCTGCCGTGTGGGTTCGTGTGTGCATGGTTTCCCATCGCAGCGCTAGAGTGGCTCTTACCGAATGTTAAGATCAGCTCCTGTCAATTTATACCAGTTCCTGACAGCACCGATCCATAATTGATTTACGATAACCAAGATGACTAAATTACCGCCGAGCTAATCCATCTGAACCGGCAGAAGATTTACTTCACGTCAAGCAGCACTTGGCTTTGACGGAAGCTGAGAAGAAGAACTCTGTGATATGTAAACGGAGCTGAATCTATCAGATCATGAGAAAAACAAACAAAAGCCAGATATTGTCCGACACTTTGCTCTTCAACATTTCTTGGGACATCTCGAGGACAACTGGACAGAAACCCTGTGCTGGCATCAGACCATGTGACATATCTGTGCACCAGTGTGCCGAGAAGCACTTGTTGTTGTGAGTCGAAGCAGCGGAAAGCAACTTTGTTCGAGGGAAAGATGATGAAGTCAATGCAACTGCTCAACTTTCATCCATCATCTCATCCTGAAAACCCAGCCAATGATGTAGAGCCATTTAAAACCTGCTCCACATAGAAAATCTTCTCCTGAACAGATGTACAAAGTTATCTGTGCATGTTTCCCTTCCATGAGACTTTAGATCAGATACAAAAGCAGTTGCACGCGCCCCATTCAAACCAGATCTCAGCCACAGAGACTTTAATCAAAATCATCTCCAGCCCGAAGTCACAACCAAGCTCGACAAACCAACAACATCAGGAAACGTGAGTGCATCCATCAGAAAAGCTCATTCAGAGGAACATGCAGAGCAGGTGACGCGTCTTTACTCACATCTCCGTCACGTTCTCGCTCTCCTGCTTCGCCAGAGTCGGGACGCTGGTGATGCCATCGGACTCCAGGCACTGCACCATGGCAAAAGAGCACCGGCAAGCCGACGGGCATCCTGCTGAGGCGGGCGCCGGGGCCAGGCTGAGCAGAGCCAGCACCAGGGGCAGGAGAGGTGCCAGGGCCCGGGGTGCCACAGCCATGCTCAGAAAGAGAGGATCTTCTCAGCGCCAAGCGGAGAGAGGAGGCTGCTGGCAGCTGCAGTTGGAGTTAAGTGTCTGTGTGGTTCACTTAATGAAGAGTGGGAGAAGAGAGGTGCTTTCACACTCTCCTCGCGTGGCTCCCTGGCAGGGCTGAGATCCCAGCTGGTCAGGGTCTGGTACTGAGCCACAGCTGTACTGAGCAGCAGGAGGGGCAGGCAGGCGAGGGGCCTCTGGGGACATGGTGATGGTGGTGGTGGGCTGCAGCCTCTCTCTTCCTCCCTCTCTCTTCCTCCCTCTCTCTTCCTCTCCTCCGCGATGAAGGGAGGGGCCAGATACCGAGGGGCCAGAGTCACCAGACACCTCGGGAAAGCGAGTGGGGCTGGGGGGGGGGGGGGGGGGGGGGTGAGTTGTTGATGATGATGAGGGGAGGAGATGGTGATACGGTGATGGAGATCTCATCTGTCCCCTCCAGGGCCAGAGGTCTGGTGTCCCGTCAGCGGCTCGAGGTGCAAACGGAGCCAAGAAGTCACGGCTCTCGGGTGTTTCCACTCCTGAAGCACGGCGCTCACACGTCTGGACTTTAAACTACTGTGGCAACACCCGTCCCGTACGGATGGATGGATGACAATTGATTATTGGAAGGTCATGATTGTTGAGACTTAGGGGGTCACTGATGAATTTAATGGCTGTGGAAAAATCGCTACCTGAGATAAGCGCTTGTTCACCAGCGTGAACTCCCGAGCTGGTTTCCATGCCCGGGAATAGAAGCAGAAGCAGTGCAGGTCTCTGAGTTTGTTGTTTTTTCACAACTGGAACACGCACAGTGTTGTTGTTCTCACAGTTGGATTTCCGCAGGTTTATTTTTACATTTTTATAGTCAAACAAGATGGTTTGGGGGGGCGGGGGGGTATCCACATTGGCTTTGTGTAAAGATGGATGAAGCGACTCCCACTATCCAGCGATGAAGCCATAATATTGGAGATACACACGCCGCCATCTTGCTGCCGATGACGTCAGTTCAAGTCTTTTTTTTTTAAATCATCAAATAACTAATTAAAGAAAAATTTACATTTGCACAAACACTAGCGTGAGGAATATTTGTGAGCTATATTGCAGCCAGCCACCAGGGGGGGGATCAAGACAATTTGGCTTCAGATTTTTGGAGCTTTCATGTCATCATCTGATCGACATGTGATGGGAACTGCTCAGTTTGGACGGTTCTTTGGAAAATCTTTTTAAAAAGCATGCTTATTGGCTTTAGTATCATTTATCACAAAAAAAAAGTCAAGTAATTATGATTATAATGAGAAATACTTTGGATTTTGAATCTTCCAGTTGAACTAAATCGTACTTTTAAGCACTGATCATAATACTTTCCTCACTTTCTGACCTTAGCTGTGGAGGCTTCTCCTCAAAGGAACAAACCACTGGGACACACAAACAGATTAACATGAATTAATCCTGAAATCCAATGAAACACTTACTGGACTCATGGAAACATGAAATCAAGTCTAAATGCTTCAGTGAAATGTGCTTGTGAGCGGATTCAGGACGAAGAGAACAAACCAGAGCTCAGTTCATCCGTCCAGCTGCTGCTGGTAACGTAGGTGTCGGGTTTTGACAAGAGGACGAACTTATGGAATAATAAAAGAAGACCCCTCTGGGTTTTCTGCTTTGATTTTGGAAACAACCCATCATATGTTTGAGCAATTACAAGACCCGATCTGTGGATCTCTTCCAAATCAAATAGAGTTAAGGTTTTTATAAACATGCTTGTAGCAAAGACAGGTTTCATTTTGGAAAAAAAGAATCAGTAGAAGCCAAACTACACATTTGTTTCATTCACATATTCCAGCTCTGTCTCTTAAACATGATGTTTCCATACATCTTGAACCGCCACGTGTTTATGGAAAACATGGTCACCGGCTGGATTCTGCTCAGACGCTGCAGATGTTTCACATCAGCCCCTGAGTCTGCAGGAGGTGCTGGCGTGTGTCACAGTTTCCTGCTAAATGGGTTTGCTGTCACAGTTAGGTTGCATTGAAATGTCTATTCCAGGAACAGAGGTTTGTTCCTGCAGCTTGAGGAGAAAAGCAGGTACACACAGGGCTGTAAAACTTCTATTCACTCAAATACTTTATATGTACGTGGATCAATATTCCTCTTAAATCACAGAAGATGCAAAGATAAGGTTTTAAAATGGCCTTTATATTGAAATCCATATTAACAAAAACATTTAAGTGGCATTAAATTTCTGTTTTTCTTCATCAGACTAATATGTCTTTGGAATCCCTCATCAATTGCAGTTTTAAAAACGTATTTATTTCACAAGTGCCTTTAACTAATATTTTCCAAGGTCATACCACCATTGTGTTATATTACTTTACACAGTTTTATTATGTATTCGTATTATTTTCCTTCTTTAACCGATTTTTCTTTCACCTCTTTTAAAGTATTTAACTCTTTTCTTCTACTCTCGCTCTCATTTCTTACATTTTTTTCAAAATCCTTGAATCTACTGCTCTGTATGAAACGTGCTTTATAAATAAAACTGTCTTGCCTTAGAATAATTTGCTTCTGATCTCTTGTAATAAATATATAAACACACAAAAAAGCCTTTATTTAATTTGCTTTAATCCTCCACCATGCCACCCGTCACATCATGAGTTTATAACTAAAGTAAAACCAGTAAAACTCCACAGGGCGTCTAATCCCATCACATTCACCTGCTGCAGAGACCCGGCGCTGTCCATCACACATATATGTTCTTAACATGAGTGGAGCCGTGTTTTACCCACGGGACAACTACTGTGCCCCACCCCCATTGCTCTTAGTCACTCTGCACAGGCAGGGTCATAGTGTCCCGACCACAATTACTGGCCATAAGCTGAGTAGCCACTTTTGCTGCAGTCGTCAGGACTATCTAGTGGCTTAATTACACTTCCTTTTACGCCTCTGTTTCTTGGTCTTAGCTCAGCAAATAGTGCAGAGGGACAAGGCGCTTATTCACAGGGGAAAGTGTCTCGAACTCGTCTGGGAAAACCAGTTAAAAGATGAAAAACTGACTGGTGGACGTGTACTGGGAGGTGGGATTAACTCAATATACAGTATATTACTGTAATAACAGACATATTCATCCTGTAAAACGTAAATATCTGCCTGATGCAGCCTAACGTTCATCTAATGCAGGAAATACAGGAAGAAACAACATTAACTACACAACCTCCCCTCCATTCATGTTTTACTATGTTAAACTGAAACTTTATCTTTATTTTGCTGTAAACTTGGACGACTGCAACACAATGGTGCGTCTCAGTAATACAGTGAAGTTAGGTGGGACACAATAAATCCTGATAAAACAATAACCAATCAAGGAATTTGCTTTCACCGCCTCCAACACATCATCATCAGCTTCCTCCCGAGGTCCTTGTTGACTTTATGAAGTTGAAAAACACATCCTCTGTAAAATTGCCTGCTCTCAAACAATAAGAAGAATATGAGACACAATGTGAAGAGTTTCATTCCGCTGACGGAAAAATATGTCACATTGTTTTGTACGTCATGATTAATGACAATAAAATCCAAAATGTCTGCTTTTCTTAACACAAAGTTAAAGCTTTTTAAACTAAAAAACTTTCCAGGTATTACACAGCTCAGCTTATCACTTTCAATGATACTAAAAAATCTAGCTGCACCAACTTTCACACACACATATCAGTCCCCTTAATCTGCCTGATGGTTATCATCAATGATTCAAGAATATTTCCCTTCAATTAAAATAAATTATTATTATCATAGTGAAAGTCCCAAAACACCCTTTGGACTGTTCAATAAAGTTTCATGAAAATCTGTTCTGCAGTTTCTGTGAAATCAATGAAACTTTTCAAAGACCTATGTCATGATGATCTGTTTTACTTCAGTGTTTCCTGTTTTATTTTGTAGTTCTGATCCCCCCCCCCCCCCCTCATGTGTCTGAGTTCACTTTACTTCCTGCCTCTCTGTTTCTCTCCACTGTTGATTGGTTGCTCGGCCTTGATCTGTTTCACCCACTGGGTCTGATCCACCTGAATCCAGTTCGTCCTTCAGTTCAGCTTGTTTATGAGTCAACTCCTCAGTTCTGTCTTTGCAGAGTCGTCTGCTTTGTCCCCGTCTGCTCGGGTTCCTCATCCTGCCTCGTTGTCCCTGAACTGTTTGAGTTTCGTCTGTTTATTTGATTTATTTTCAATAAAGTCTGTCTTTTGGATTGAGTCCAGTCTGCTCCTGCATTTGTTTAAGATGTTTTAGAAAGTAAAAAAAAACAATCCTGGATCTATTCCCTGATCCGGGTCTGCACTAAAACTGAATGACTTCTTCTCTGACCCATATACAGCATAATTTCCCCAAGTTTCATGGTTTATTTTTAATAACTTTTCCTTAATCTTTCTGTTTGTCCTCGTCCTCTTTCCATTCAGCACAATTCATTTAAAGAGAATCTCATTTCCTCGGCGCCACGTGACAATTTTCAACCTCATTTGGACGTAGTGGACGTTTGACAGAAGGTAATGGCCTCATCTCTCTCTGGGTATTTAATTAGATTACTGTTTTTATGCATTATAGTGATTGATGTGCGTCGAAGGGGTTAATTGCAACACTTGGATGTTGAATCAATCTCCCACTGACACGTCAGAGATAAATAGACGGGGTTAGGAACATTCGGAGTCACTGTGGCATCCTGTTGCAGAGACTTGACCACGTTACCGGCCATATCTCCGACCACGTGTCCATAACTTCATCTGTTCTTCTCTGTTGCACACACACACACACACACACACACACACACACACACACACACACACACACACACACACACACACACACACACACATGCACAGTACACAGCCTCAATAAATCAATCCATAAACCCAGATAAAATTCTGACTCCAAATCTTTATAGACGATAATTTATCCCTGTGAGGTTTACGGCTCCATTGTGACGTGTCCCTTCATTACACTGAATATGGCCACTGCTGTTTATTCTGCAGGTGAAATAAGATCCAACACACAAACAGCACACTTTCTGATTGAATGCTGTTTTAGAACATTGTAGTTTTTGAGCCATGACAGCAGCATAATCCAATAAATGTTAATCCACTTTATTTCAGACTGATCTCAACAACTACTGGATGAATCCCATCCGATTGATTTACAGACAACTAGAGGATCAAAGGATTAAGGGCTTTTAACTTGGATCAGCAAAAAAATGCCCACACTCATAAAAATCAATCCACTAAAATATCAGATTTCTTTTCTTCAAGATCAACAAATGATTTTTCTTAGAATTCAACAAACGCCAAATCACAAAATCTTAAAGAAAGTACAAATCTGGATCCTCACCAGAGTTTAATGGGTTTTCTCTCTGTTTTTACATAATCCTGCAAAACTGACAAACAAAGATGAAAACTTTTTCCTGATTGTGTCAATCACTTTAGCAAATAATGGCTCAACTTGCTTTTGTATATTCTCTGACGTCTTAAGGACGTTGTATACATTGAACTGTTTTGAAAGAAAATGTGAAGGAGCCACGAAAGACAAGAGCTGTTTGATAAAGGTTTGGATATTGTATTGAAAACAACGTTAAACCATTTTGACAACTACGTTATAAAGTAAATAAAACATGTTTCTCGTTAGGAATGAATCCAGAACAAATCCAGAACAAATCCAGAACTCGCTCTCATCCCATCGTGATAAAGTGAAAACGTGAAAAACAATTTAAAGGCTTTCAAAACCAATTTATGTTGTTTTACATGGAACAGATTGGTGGAGAGAGGAGGAGTGTTAGAGAGGCTGCACTTCTGTCACAACCTTAAACAATAATCGATCAGAGAGAGAGAGAGAGAGAGAGAGAGAGAGAGAGAGAGAGAGAGAGAGTGAGAGAGAGAGAACAAGCAGGTGAGTAAAAGCTCTTTTGGACCAAGGACAAGAAAAGGCTTTTACACTTTAAGTGGTAAATGCACAGTCGTCATGTTTGTGTGTCAGTTGTGTTGCTCCTGGCTGCTGTTTCCTGAAATGTACATCCACCAACATGCAGGACACTGATACGATGTTAGTCTACGATGAATATTTCATAATTACAGTTTCTTCATAGTGATTGAAACAAACTATCTGTAAAACACTTGGAGGACTCAGAGAGGTGATGAGAGCAGAGAGATTTCTGCAGAATGAATCTGTTGCCTTCTGCCTCCGCCTGCTGTTCCAACACTCGCCTGGTTCCTGCACACGATTTGTTCTCTGCAGAGAAAGTCCCCCCCCCCCCCCGATTCTCTGGCATGTCTGAAAACGGCCTAAATGAAATGGACATTACAGTGAGACCTGCTCTGCGTGGTTTCCTCCACCTCCACCTGTGCCCGTCCAGAAACCTCGAGGCAAATTCAGAGCTTCTTCTGGACTCCAGCACTTAAACCCTGTGTATCTTGGTCCAATGCTTTAACACACACAACACACTAACCACATCCACATGTATAACAAACTAGAGTCTTACATTTTCTCCTAAAATTTGAAGATCTGATTTATTCTACTGTTAAACTGTTTTTCTCCATCTCCTTGTTTCGTGTAATTTTGCCGCCTTTGTTTTCGTTGATTGTGTTTTTGGTGATTGTTCCTCGTTCTCTTCAGGAAAAGTTCTAAGACTGCCTGATTAAATATAATAGAAAAATAAAAGTAGCCTCTGCAGGAATATTCTCTGAAAGCACCGGGTCCCCCCAGCTATTATGGGAATCAAACACTGAACCACTGGAGCTCCTCTTTAATACGACCAAGTTTAACATTGGGCCTCTGTTTCCCTGGCAGAGCAGCGGAGGCCTTGGTCGGACCAAACAAGAGGAGACATTTTCTATTTCTCTAAAAAAACTCAAAGTACATTATGTGAAAATAACAACCCTGTCCTGAACCTTCTTTTTTGTTGTATTGTACTGAAAAGGCCGGTGACCCTGCTAATTAATGTGCACCCATATCTTGAATGTGATCAGATTTGTCCTCAGTGTTCTTTTGTCCAACATTTCCATTACCACACGGACACTCAAGTTTTATTTTGTACTCAACCTCCTCCGATGTGTACACCAGGGGAACCAGCTCCACATTAATATGATTTATGAGAGATTGAATGTGTCTCCAGTGTGGAGACATTAGTCTCCATTCTCAGTGATTTTCCATTCCAATTGTTTCAGAGCGACAGGAAGACTCCCTACATTTCTATAAGTCTCCAGTTTTGGTCTTTTAATGTCTGGAGAACCGGTGGATCGCTGGCTCCAGGTCCGGGTGAGTCCAGGCCCCGAGTGAAGAGGTTTAAGTCTCTGGGTCACGACCAGTAGAATATTAGGAGGTGTTAAATTCTAATCAAAACACCAAAGATGTGAAATAGATAAAACAGCTTCATCCAGTCAGTTTGACTCATGAGAGAGACGGACCAGTGGGTGGACTGGGAGGATCCAGATCAGAGCGCCCCCTCCCTGGTCGTGTTATCTCTGTGTGTTGTCCACCGGGCTGGACGGGAGCACGTGTCCTCTGTCTCTTATCAGACCAGCTGCAGTTCAGTACAAGCTGATGGAACAAGATACAGAGCGGGGGACTCGTGTGTGTGTGTGTGTGTGTATGTGTGTGCGTGTGTGTGTGTGAGCCGTCACATGCTTCAGTGTCTTAATCTACAGATCTGGACATCACAGCCCCCCCCCCAGCCCCTCGTCGGACCAGGTCCTCTCCTCGCTGATCGATACACAAGCAAAACAACGGTGTTGGGTGGAGCCTTCTCAAATTCTGTATTACTTCACCCAGCCCTCCGCCATCTTCTGTTCTGTGGCTGGATCATCAACACCCAGAAAGGGATGCCTTCGTGTGTGTGTGTGTGTGTGTGTGTGTGTGTGCGTGTGTGTGTGCGCGCGTGTGTTATTGTAGATTTTTCTGGATGAGTATGTACACATTCAGCCCCCGTGTGTGTGTGTGTGTGTGATCACAAGGGTAAGCCCAGGATCAATGGGCTGGAGTAAGCTTTAGTATGCACGTGTGTGTGCATGGGTGTGTGTGTGTGTGTGTGTGTGTGTGTGTGTGTGTGTGTGTGTGTGTGTGTGTGTGTTGTGTGTGTGCTTGTGTGTGTGTGTGTGTGTAACCAGATCGGCCAGACCAAGCCCCTCATTAGTATCTGGGCTGTGGACACCAGAGGCTCATGCAGATGAGAAGAAACCTGAGGAGCCGTGGTGGGAGCTCGGGGGGGGGGGGGGACAGTAGCAGTTAACTCAGAAGCAAGTGAACGACAGCATCTCTATTCTCTCTCTCCTCTTTTACCTCTTTTACATTAGTGTCACGGTTGGTCTCATCCCTCTCTTCTTTGGTGTCCTGTTCTTCTCAGTCTATTGTTTTTTGTTTTGCGTCGCTCTTTAGAGAAACACAACACAACCTCCTCCACCTTCTTGTTTGTTGTTGTCAAAAAACTCACCTGCATGCACGTGACCGCTACATCGTTTGAAACGGACATAAAAGCAGACACCTCAACTGGCCATTGGTTAATAAGCCCCGCCCCCCCACTTCACAGATCACCTTCCTGTCTCCCCCCTCGCCCCCACACAGACTGGGACCGAAACCTGCTCAAGCCTGATTAGTCGAACTGGAAACGGAAACCAGTCGGCTTCTGGTCCCAGAATCTAGTCTCTCGCCCACAGATTCTCTACATTCACAGGAATAATCTGTTTACAGGGATTAACCGGCCCCTTGTTGTGCCTCAATCAAATCAAATGTCTGTGTCCTCTTTGCCTTTTGAGTTTGACTCATTTATTTACAGCCGTATATAACTAAACTTACCAATGAGGACCTCATATCAGAAAGTGATACAACAATGTGTTAGTCGGATTATTTCTTTGTCTTAATTTAAGCTGAACAGTTAAAGGTTTTTCTTGGATGCAACTATTTCCTCTCA